>NW_028245771.1:0-151274 GCF_964263255.1 Lissotriton vulgaris | reverse complement strand
GGCTCGGGAAGTTAATTAAATACCATTTGGAGGCATTTAATGTTCGAGCAAAAACGGCTGATTTTCGACAAAAGAGATAACACCCCCCCCATTAGGTCATGCTTCAGAAATGTGGAAAATGGTCCGTTTTCAAATGTTTTATTTTTGAACGTCAGTTCACATTTGTAGGTGGATCATCAGTGTTAGAGCTAAAATTAGCATGTTTAAAGTGATTTTCATGCTTCCAGGGGCTCGGGAAGTTAATTAAATACCATTTGGAGGCATTTAATGTTCGAGCAAAAACGGCTGATTTTCGACAAAAGAGATAACACCCCCCCATTACGTCATGCTTCAGAAATGTGGAAAATGGTCCGTTTTCAAATGTTTTATTTTTGAACGTCAGTTCACATTTGTAGGTGGATCATCAGTGTTAGAGCTAAAATTAGCATGTTTAAAGTGATTTTCATGCTTCCAGGGGCTCGGGAAGTGAAATAAATACCATTTGGAGGCATTTAATGTTCGAGCAAAAACGGCTGATTTTCGACAAAAGAGATAACACCCCCCCATTACGTCATGCTTCAGAAATGTGGAAAATGGTCCGTTTTCAAATGTTTTATTTTTGAACGTCAGTTCACATTTGTAGGTGGATCATCAGTGTTAGAGCTAAAATTAGCATGTTTAAAGTGATTTTCATGCTTCCAGGGGCTCGGGAAGTTAATTATATACCATTTGGAGGCATTTAATGTTCGAGCAAAAACGGCTGATTTTCGACAAAAGAGATAACACCCCCCCATTACGTCATGCTTCAGAAATGTGCAAAATGGTCCGTTTTCAAATGTTTTATTTTTGAACGTCAGTTCACATTTGTAGGTGGATCATCAGTGTTAGAGCTAAAATTAGCATGTTTAAATTGATTTTCATGCTTCCAGGGGCTCGGGAAGTTAATTAAATACCATTTGGAGGCATTTAATGTTCGAGCAAAAACGGCTGATTTTCGACAAAAGAGATAACACCCCCCCCATTACGTCATGCTTCAGAAATGTGGAAAATGGTCCGTTTTCAAATGTTTTATTTTTGAACGTCAGTTCACATTTGTAGGTGGATCATCAGTGTTAGAGCTAAAATTAGCATGTTTAAAGTGATTTTCATGCTTCCAGGGGCTCGGGAAGTTAATTAAATACCATTTGGAGTCATTTAATGTTCGAGCAAAAATGGCTGATTTTCGAAAAAAGAGATAACACCCCCCCATTACGTCATGCTTCAGAAATGTGGAAAATGGTCCGTTTTCAAATGTTTTATTTTTGAACGTCAGTTCACATTTGTAGGTGGATCATCAGTGTTAGAGCTAAAATTAGCATGTTTAAAGTGATTTTCATGCTTCCAGGGGCCCAAAACACAAGATTTATGGAATGGTTAAAAGTGCATGAAAATGGCCAATTTACTCTCTCTGAGTTCTCAAAAAGGGTTTCTTCACCCCGGGAAGTTAATTAAATACCATTTGGAGGCATTTAATGTTCGAGCAAAAACGGCTGATTTTCGACAAAAGAGATAACACCCCCCCATTACGTCATGCTTCAGAAATGTGGAAAATGGTCCGTTTTCAAATGTTTTATTTTTGAACGTCAGTTCACATTTGTAGGTGGATCATCAGTGTTAGAGCTAAAATTAGCATGTTTAAAGTGATTTTCATGCTTCCAGGGGCTCGGGAAGTGAAATAAATACCATTTGGAGGCATTTAATGTTCGAGCAAAAACGGCTGATTTTCGACAAAAGAGATAACACCCCCCCATTACGTCATGCTTCAGAAATGTGGAAAATGGTCCGTTTTCAAATGTTTTATTTTTGAACGTCAGTTCACATTTGTAGGTGGATCATCAGTGTTAGAGCTAAAATTAGCATGTTTAAAGTGATTTTCATGCTTCCAGGGGCCCAAAACACAAGATTTATGGAATGGTTAAAAGTGCATGAAAATGGCCAATTTACTCACTCTGAGTTCTCAAAAAGGGTTTCTTCACCCCGGGAAGTTAATTAAATACCATTTGGAGGCATTTAATGTTCGAGCAAAAACGGCTGATTTTCGACAAAAGAGATAACACCCCCCCATTACGTCATGCTTCAGAAATGTGGAAAATGGTCCGTTTTCAAATGTTTTATTTTTGAACGTCAGTTCACATTTGTAGGTGGATCATCAGTGTTAGAGCTAAAATTAGCATGTTTAAAGTGATTTTCATGCTTCCACGGGCTCGGGAAGTGAAATAAATACCATTTGGAGGCATTTAATGTTCGAGCAAAAACGGCTGATTTTCGACAAAAGAGATAACACCCCCCCATTACGTCATGCTTCAGAAATGTGGAAAATGGTCATTTTTCAAATGTTATATTTTTGAACGTCAGTTCACATTTGTAGGTGGATCATCAGTGTTAGAGCTAAAATTAGCATGTTTAAAGTGATTTTCATGCTTCCAGGGGCTCGGGAAGTTAATTAAATACCATTTGGAGGCATTTAATGTTCGAGCAAAAACGCCTGATTTTCGACAAAAGAGATAACACCCCCCCATTACGTCATGCTTCAGAAATGTGGAAAATGGTCCGTTTTCAAATGTTTTATTTTTGAACGTCAGTTCACATTTGTAGGTGGATCATCAGTGTTAGAGCTAAAATTAGCATGTTTAAAGTGATTTTCATGCTTCCAGGGGCTCGGGAAGTTAATTAAATACCATTTGGAGGCATTTAATGTTCGAGCAAAAACGGCTGATTTTCGACAAAAGAGATAACACCCCCCCATTACGTCATGCTTCAGAAATGTGGAAAATGGTCCGTTTTCAAATGTTTTATTTTTGAACGTCAGTTCACATTTGTAGGTGGATCATCAGTGTTAGAGCTAAAATTAGCATGTTTAAAGTGATTTTCATGCTTCCAGGGGCCCAAAACACAAGATTTATGGAATGGTTAAAAGTGCATGAAAATGGCCAATTTACTCACTCTGAGTTCTCAAAAAGGGTTTCTTCACCCCGGGAAGTTAATTAAATACCATTTGGAGGCATTTAATGTTCGAGCAAAAACGGCTGATTTTCGACAAAAGAGATAACACCCCCCCATTACGTCATGCTTCAGAAATGTGGAAAATGGTCCGTTTTCAAATGTTTTATTTTTGAACGTCAGTTCACATTTGTAGGTGGATCATCAGTGTTAGAGCTAAAATTAGCATGTTTAAAGTGATTTTCATGCTTCCAGGGGCTCGGGAAGTGAAATAAATACCATTTGGAGGCATTTAATGTTCGAGCAAAACGGCTGATTTTCGACAAAAGAGATAACACCCCCCCATTACGTCATGCTTCAGAAATGTGGAAAATGGTCCGTTTTCAAATGTTTTATTTTTGAACGTCAGTTCACATTTGTAGGTGGATCATCAGTGTTAGAGCTAAAATTAGCATGTTTAAAGTGATTTTCATGCTTCCAGGGGCCCAAAACACAAGATTTATGGAATGGTTAAAAGTGCATGAAAAATGGCCAATTTACTCACTCTGAGTTCCCAAAAAGGGTTTCTTCACCCCGGGAAGTTAATTAAATACCATTTGGAGGCATTTAATGTTCAAGCAAAAACGGCTGATTTCGACAAAAGAGATAACACCCCCCCATTACGTCATGCTTCAGAAATGTGGAAAATGGTCCGTTTTCAAATGTTTTATTTTTGAACGTCAGTTCACATTTGTAGGTGAATCATCAGTGTTAGAGCTAAAATTAGCATGTTTAAAGTGATTTTCATGCTTCCAGGGGCTCGGGAAGTTAATTAAATACCATTTGGAGGCATTTAATGTTCGAGCAAAAACGGCTGATTTTCGACAAAAGAGATAACACCCCCCCATTACGTCATGCTTCAGAAATGTGGAAAATGGTCCGTTTTCAAATGTTTTATTTTTGAACGTCAGTTCACATTTGTAGGTGGATCATCAGTGTTAGAGCTAAAATTAGCATGTTTAAAGTGATTTTCATGCTTCCAGGGGCTCGGGAAGTTAATTAAATACCATTTGGAGGCATTTAATGTTCGAGCAAAAACGGCTGATTTTCGACAAAAGAGATAACACCCCCCCATTACGTCATGCTTCAGAAATGTGGAAAATGGTCCGTTTTCAAATGTTTTATTTTTGAACGTCAGTTCACATTTGTAGGTGGATCATCAGTGTTAGAGCTAAAATTAGCATGTTTAAAGTGATTTTCATGCTTCCAGGGCTCGGGAAGTTAATTAAATACCATTTGGAGGCATTTAATGTTCGAGCAAAAACGGCTGATTTTCGACAAAAGAGATAACACCCCCCCATTACGTCATGCTTCAGAAATGTGGAAAATGGTCCGTTTTCAAATGTTTTATTTTTGAACGTCAGTTCACATTTGTAGGTGGATCATCAGTGTTAGAGCTAAAATTAGCATGTTTAAAGTGATTTTCATGCTTCCAGGGCCCAAAACACAAGATTTATGGAATGGTTAAAAGTGCATGAAAAT
The DNA here is from genome assembly GCF_964263255.1 of Lissotriton vulgaris. Taxonomy (NCBI): domain Eukaryota; kingdom Metazoa; phylum Chordata; class Amphibia; order Caudata; family Salamandridae; genus Lissotriton; species Lissotriton vulgaris. Next base: position 146,795 of record NW_028245771.1, on the reverse strand, counting down.
GGCCAATTTACTCACTCTGAGTTCTCAAAAAGGGTTTCTTCACCCCGGGAAGTTAATTAAATACCATTTGGAGGCATTTAATGTTCGAGCAAAAACGGCTGATTTTCGACAAAAGAGATAACACCCCCCATTACGTCATGCTTCAGAAATGTGGAAAATGGTCGTTTTCAAATGTTTTATTTTTGAACGTCAGTTCACATTTGTAGGTGGATCATCAGTGTTAGAGCTAAAATTAGCATGTTTAAAGTGATTTTCATGCTTCCAGGGGCTCGGGAAGTTAATTAAATACCATTTGGAGGCATTTAATGTTCGAGCAAAAACGGCTGATTTTCGACAAAAGAGATAACACCCCCCCATTACGTCATGCTTCAGAAATGTGGAAAATGGTCCGTTTTCAAATGTTTTATTTTTGAACGTCAGTTCACATTTGTAGGTGGAATCATCAGTGTTAGAGCTAAAATTAGCATGTTTAAAGTGATTTTCATGCTTCCAGGGGCTCGGGAAGTTAATTAAATACCATTTGGAGGCATTTAATGTTCGAGCAAAAACGGCTGATTTTCGACAAAAGAGATAACACCCCCCCATTACGTCATGCTTCAGAAATGTGGAAAATGGTCCGTTTTCAAATGTTTTATTTTTGAACGTCAGTTCACATTTGTAGGTGGATCATCAGTGTTAGAGCTAAAATTAGCATGTTTAAAGTGATTTTCATGCTTCCAGGGGCTCGGGAAGTTAATTAAATACCATTTGGAGGCATTTACTGTTCGAGCAAAAACGGCTGATTTTCGACAAAAGAGATAACACCCCCCCATTACGTCATGCTTCAGAAATGTGGAAAATGGTCCGTTTTCAAATGTTTTATTTTTGAACGTCAGTTCACATTTGTAGGTGGATCATCAGTGTTAGAGCTAAAATTAGCATGTTTAAAGTGATTTTCATGCTTCCAGGGGCTCGGGAAGTTAATTAAATACCATTTGGAGGCATTTAATGTTCGAGCAAAAACGGCTGATTTTCGACAAAAGAGATAACACCCCCCCATTACGTCATGCTTCAGAAATGTGGAAAATGGTCCGTTTTCAAATGTTTTATTTTTGAACGTCAGTTCACATTTGTAGGTGGATCATCAGTGTTAGAGCTAAAATTAGCATGTTTAAAGTGATTTTCATGCTTCCAGGGGCCCAAAACACAAGATTTATGGAATGGTTAAAAGTGCATGAAAATGGCCAATTTACTCACTCTGAGTTCTCAAAAAGGGTTTCTTCACCCCGGGAAGTTAATTAAATACCATTTGGAGGCATTTAATGTTCGAGCAAAAACGGCTGATTTTCGACAAAAGAGATAACACCCCCCCATTACGTCATGCTTCAGAAATGTGGAAAATGGTCCGTTTTCAAATGTTTTATTTTTGAACGTCAGTTCACATTTGTAGGTGGATCATCAGTGTTAGAGCTAAAATTAGCATGTTTAAAGTGATTTTCATGCTTCCAGGGGCCCAAAACACAAGATTTATGGAATGGTTAAAAGTGCATGAAAATGGCCAATTTACTCACTCTGAGTTCTCAAAAAGGGTTTCTTCACCCCGGGAAGTTAATTAAATACCATTTGGAGGCATTTAATGTTCGAGCAAAAACGGCTGATTTTCGACAAAAGAGATAACACCCCCCCATTACGTCATGCTTCAGAAATGTGGAAAATGGTCCGTTTTCAAATGTTTTATTTTTGAACGTCAGTTCACATTTGTAGGTGGATCATCAGTGTTAGAGCTAAAATTAGCATGTTTAAAGTGATTTTCATGCTTCCAGGGGCTCGGGAAGTTAATTAAATACCATTTGGAGGCATTTAATGTTCGAGCAAAAACGGCTGATTTTCGACAAAAGAGATAACACCCCCCCATTACGTCATGCTTCAGAAATGTGGAAAATGGTCCGTTTTCAAATGTTTTATTTTTGAACGTCAGTTCACATTTGTAGGTGGATCATCAGTGTTAGAGCTAAAATTAGCATGTTTAAAGTGATTTTCATGCTTCCAGGGGCTCGGGAAGTTAATTAAATACCATTTGGAGGCATTTAATGTTCGAGCAAAAATGGCTGATTTTCGACAAAAGAGATAACACCCCCCCATTACGTCATGCTTCAGAAATGTGGAAAATGGTCCGTTTTCAAATGTTTTATTTTTGAACGTCAGTTCACATTTGTAGGTGGATCATCAGTGTTAGAGCTAAAATTAGCATGTTTAAAGTGATTTTCATGCTTCCAGGGGCTCGGGAAGTTAATTAAATACCATTTGGAGGCATTTAATGTTCGAGCAAAAACGGCTGATTTTCGACAAAAGAGATAACACCCCCCCATTACGTCATGCTTCAGAAATGTGGAAAATGGTCCGTTTTCAAATGTTTTATTTTTGAACGTCAGGTCACATTTGTAGGTGGATCATCAGTGTTAGAGCTAAAATTAGCATGTTTAAAGTGATTTTCATGCTTCCAGGGGCCCAAAACACAAGATTTATGGAATGGTTAAAAGTGCATGAAAATGGCCAATTTACTCACTCTGAGTTCTCAAAAAGGGTTTCTTCACCCCGGGAAGTTAATTAAATACCATTTGGAGGCATTTAATGTTCGAGCAAAAACGGCTGATTTTCGACAAAAGAGATAACACCCCCCCATTACGTCATGCTTCAGAAATGTGGAAAATGGTCCGTTTTCAAATGTTTTATTTTTGAACGTCAGTTCACATTTGTAGGTGGATCATCAGTGTTAGAGCTAAAATTAGCATGTTTAAAGTGATTTTCATGCTTCCAGGGGCTCGGGAAGTTAATTAAATACCATTTGGAGGCATTTAATGTTCGAGCAAAAACGGCTGATTTTCGACAAAAGAGATAACACCCCCCCATTACGTCATGCTTCAGAAATGTGGAAAATGGTCCGTTTTCAAATGTTTTATTTTTTAACGTCAGTTCACATTTGTAGGTGGATCATCAGTGTTAGAGCTAAAATTAGCATGTTTAAAGTGATTTTCATGCTTCCAGGGGCTCGGGAAGTGAAAAAAATACCATTTGGAGGCATTTAATGTTCGAGCAAAAACGGCTGATTTTCGACAAAAGAGATAACACCCCCCCATTACGTCATGCTTCAGAAATGTGGAAAATGGTCCGTTTTCAAATGTTTTATTTTTGAACGTCAGTTCACATTTGTAGGTGGATCATCAGTGTTAGAGCTAAAATTAGCATGTTTAAAGTGATTTTCATGCTTCCAGGGGCTCGGGAAGTTAATTAAATACCATTTGGAGGCATTTAATGTTCGAGCAAAAACGGCTGATTTTCGACAAAAGAGATAACACCCCCCCATTACGTCATGCTTCAGAAATGTGGAAAATGGTCCGTTTTCAAATGTTTTATTTTTGAACGTCAGTTCACATTTGTAGGTGGATCATCAGTGTTAGAGCTAAAATTAGCATGTTTAAAGTGATTTTCATGCTTCCAGGGGCTCGGGAAGTGAAATAAATACCATTTGGAGGCATTTAATGTTCGAGCAAAAACGGCTGATTTTCGACAAAAGAGATAACACCCCCCCATTACGTCATGCTTCAGAAATGTGGAAAATGGTCCGTTTTCAAATGTTTTATTTTTGAACGTCAGTTCACATTTGTAGGTGGATCATCAGTGTTAGAGCTAAAATTAGCATGTTTAAAGTGATTTTCATGCTTCCAGGGGCTCGGGAAGTTAATTAAATACCATTTGGAGGCATTTAATGTTCGAGCAAAAACGGCTGATTTTCGACAAAAGAGATAACACCCCCCCATTACGTCATGCTTCAGAAATGTGGAAAATGGTCCGTTTTCAAATGTTTTATTTTTGAACGTCAGTTCACATTTGTAGGTGGATCATCAGTGTTAGAGCTAAAATTAGCATGTTTAAAGTGATTTTCATGCTTCCAGGGGCCCAAAACACAAGATTTATGGAATGGTTAAAAGTGCATGAAATTGGCCAATTTACTCACTCTGAGTTCTCAAAAAGGGTTTCTTCACCCCGGGAAGTTAATTAAATACCATTTGGAGGCATTTAATGTTCGAGCAAAAACGGCTGATTTTCGACAAAAGAGATAACACCCCCCATTACGTCATGCTTCAGAAATGTGGAAAATGGTCCGTTTTCAAATGTTTTATTTTTGAACGTCAGTTCACATTTGTAGGTGGATCATCAGTGTTAGAGCTAAAATTAGCATGTTTAAAGTGATTTTCATGCTTCCAGGGGCCCAAAACACAAGATTTATGGAATGGTTAAAAGTGCATGAAAATGGCCAATTTACTCACTCTGAGTTCTCAAAAAGGGTTTCTTCACCCCGGGAAGTTAATTAAATACCATTTGGAGGCATTTAATGTTCGAGCAAAAACGGCTGATTTTCGACAAAAGAGATAACACCCCCCCATTACGTCATGCTTCAGAAATGTGGAAAATGGTCCGTTTTCAAATGTTTTATTTTTGAACGTCAGTTCACATTTGTAGGTGGATCATCAGTGTTAGAGCTAAAATTAGCATGTTTAAAGTGATTTTCATGCTTCCAGGGGCTCGGGAAGTTAATTAAATACCATTTGGAGGCATTTAATGTTCGAGCAAAAACGGCTGATTTTCGACAAAAGAGATAACACCCCCCCATTACGTCATGCTTCAGAAATGTGGAAAATGGTCCGTTTTCAAATGTTTTATTTTTGAACGTCAGTTCACATTTGTAGGTGGATCATCAGTGTTAGAGCTAAAATTAGCATGTTTAAAGTGATTTTCATGCTTCCAGGGGCTCGGGAAGTTAATTAAATACCATTTGGAGGCATTTAATGTTCAAGCAAAAATGGCTGATTTTCGACAAAAGAGATAACACCCCCCCATTACGTCATGCTTCAGAAATGTGGAAAATGGTCCGTTTTCAAATGTTTTATTTTTGAACGTCAGTTCACATTTGTAGGTGGATCATCAGTGTTAGAGCTAAAATTAGCATGTTTAAAGTGATTTTCATGCTTCCAGGGGCTCGGGAAGTTAATTAAATACCATTTGGAGGCATTTAATGTTCGAGCAAAAACGGCTGATTTTCGACAAAAGAGATAACACCCCCCCATTACGTCATGCTTCAGAAATGTGGAAAATGGTCCGTTTTCAAATGTTTTATTTTTGAACGTCAGTTCACATTTGTAGGTGGATCATCAGTGTTAGAGCTAAAATTAGCATGTTTAAAGTGATTTTCATGCTTCCAGGGGCTCGGGAAGTGAAAAAAATACCATTTGGAGGCATTTAATGTTCGAGCAAAAACGGCTGATTTTCGACAAAAGAGATAACACCCCCCCATTACGTCATGCTTCAGAAATGTGGAAAATGGTCCGTTTTCAAATGTTTTATTTTTGAACGTCAGTTCACATTTGTAGGTGGATCATCAGTGTTAGAGCTAAAATTAGCATGTTTAAAGTGATTTTCATGCTTCCAGGGGCTCGGGAAGTTAATTAAATACCATTTGGAGGCATTTAATGTTCGAGCAAAAACGGCTGATTTTCGACAAAAGAGATAACACCCCCCCATTACGTCATGCTTCAGAAATTTGGAAAATGGTCCGTTTTCAAATGTTTTATTTTTGAACGTCAGTTCACATTTGTAGGTGGATCATCAGTGTTAGAGCTAAAATTAGCATGTTTAAAGTGATTTTCATGCTTCCAGGGGCTCGGGAAGTGAAATAAATACCATTTGGAGGCATTTAATGTTCGAGCAAAAACGGCTGATTTTCGACAAAAGAGATAACACCCCCCCATTACGTCATGCTTCAGAAATGTGGAAAATGGTCCGTTTTCAAATGTTTTATTTTTGAACGTCAGTTCACATTTGTAGGTGGATCATCAGTGTTAGAGCTAAAATTAGCATGTTTAAAGTGATTTTCATGCTTCCAGGGGCTCGGGAAGTTAATTAAATACCATTTGGAGGCATTTAATGTTCGAGCAAAAACGGCTGATTTTCGACAAAAGAGATAACACCCCCCCATTACGTCATGCTTCAGAAATGTGGAAAATGGTCCGTTTTCAAATGTTTTATTTTTGAACGTCAGTTCACATTTGTAGGTGGATCATCAGTGTTAGAGCTAAAATTAGCATGTTTAAAGTGATTTTCATGCTTCCAGGGGCCCAAAACACAAAATTTATGGAATGGTTAAAAGTGCATGAAAATGGCCAATTTACTCACTCTGAGTTCTCAAAAAGGGTTTCTTCACCCCGGGAAGTTAATTAAATACCATTTGGAGGCATTTAATGTTCGAGCAAAAACGGCTGATTTTCGACAAAAGAGATAACACCCCCCCATTACGTCATGCTTCAGAAATGTGGAAAATGGTCCGTTTTCAAATGTTTTATTTTTGAACGTCAGTTCACATTTGTAGGTGGATCATCAGTGTTAGAGCTAAAATTAGCATGTTTAAAGTGATTTTCATGCTTCCAGGGGCTCGGGAAGTTAATTAAATACCATTTGGAGGGATTTAATGTTCGAGCAAAAACGGCTGATTTTCGACAAAAGAGATAACACCCCCCCATTACGTCATGCTTCAGAAATGTGGAAAATGGTCCATTTTCAAATGTTTTATTTTTGAACGTCAGTTCACATTTGTAGGTGGATCATCAGTGTTAGAGCTAAAATTAGCATGTTTAAAGTGATTTTCATACTTCCAGGGGCTCGGGAAGTTAATTAAATACCATTTGGAGGCATTTAATGTTCGAGCAAAAACGGCTGATTTTCGACAAAAGAGATAACACCCCCCCATTACGTCATGCTTCAGAAATGTGGAAAATGGTCCGTTTTCAAATGTTTTATTTTTGAACGTCAGTTCACATTTGTAGGTGGATCATCAGTGTTAGAGCTAAAATTAGCATGTTTAAAGTGATTTTCATGCTTCCAGGGGCTCGGGAAGTTAATTAAATACCATTTGGAGGCATTTAATGTTCGAGCAAAAACGGCTGATTTTCGACAAAAGAGATAACACCCCCCCATTACGTCATGCTTCAGAAATGTGGAAAATGGTCCGTTTTCAAATGTTTTATTTTTGAACGTCAGTTCACATTTGTAGGTGGATCATCAGTGTTAGAGCTAAAATTAGCATGTTTAAAGTGATTTTCATGCTTCCAGGGGCCCAAAACACAAGATTTATGGAATGGTTAAAAGTGCATGAAAATGGCCAATTTACTCACTCTGAGTTCTCAAAAAGGGTTTCTTCACCACGGGAAGTTAATTAAATACCATTTGGAGGCATTTAATGTTCGAGCAAAAACGGCTGATTTTCGACAAAAGAGATAACACCCCCCCATTACGTCATGCTTCAGAAATGTGGAAAATGGTCCGTTTTGAAATGTTTTATTTTTGAACGTCAGTTCACATTTGTAGGTGGATCATCAGTGTTAGAGCTAAAATTAGCATGTTTAAAGTGATTTTCATGCTTCCAGGGGCTCGGTAAGTGAAATAAATACCATTTGGAGGCATTTAATGTTCGAGCAAAAACGGCTGATTTTCGACAAAAGAGATAACACCCCCCCATTACGTCATGCTTCAGAAATGTGGAAAATGGTCCGTTTTCAAATGTTTTATTTTTGAACGTCAGTTCACATTTGTAGGTGGATCATCAGTGTTAGAGCTAAAATTAGCATGTTTAAAGTGATTTTCATGCTTCCAGGGGCCCAAAACACAAGATTTATGGAATGGTTAAAAGTGCATAAAAATGGCCAATTTACTCACTCTGAGTTCCCAAAAAGGGTTTCTTCACCCCGGGAAGTTAATTAAATACCATTTGGAGGCATTTAACGTTCAAGCAAAAACGGCTGATTTTCGACAAAAGAGATAACACCCCCCCATTACGTCATGCTTCAGAAATGTGGAAAATGGTCCGTTTTCAAATGTTTTATTTTTGAACGTCAGTTCACATTTGTAGGTGAATCATCAGTGTTAGAGCTAAAATTAGCATGTTTAAAGTGATTTTCATGCTTCCAGGGGCTCGGGAAGTTAATTAAATACCATTTGGAGGCATTTAATGTTCGAGCAAAAACGGCTGATTTTCGACAAAAGAGATAACACCCCCCCATTACGTCATGCTTCAGAAATGTGGAAAATGGTCCGTTTTCAAATGTTTTATTTTTGAACGTCAGTTCACATTTGTAGGTGGATCATCAGTGTTAGAGCTAAAATTAGCATGTTTAAAGTGATTTTCATGCTTCCAGGGGCTCGGGAAGTTAATTAAATACCATTTGGAGGCATTTAATGTTCGAGCAAAAACGGCTGATTTTCGACAAAAGAGATAACACCCCCCCATTACGTCATGCTTCAGAAATGTGGAAAATGGTCCGTTTTCAAATGTTTTATTTTTGAACGTTAGTTCACATTTGTAGGTGGATCATCAGTGTTAGAGCTAAAATTAGCATGTTTAAAGTGATTTTCATGCTTCCAGGGGCTCGGGAAGTTAATTAAATACCATTTGGAGGCATTTAATGTTCGAGCAAAAACGGCTGATTTTCGACAAAAGAGATAACACCCCCCCATTACGTCATGCTTCAGAAATGTGGAAAATGGTCCGTTTTCAAATGTTTTATTTTTGAACGTCAGTTCACATTTGTAGGTGGATCATCAGTGTTAGAGCTAAAATTAGCATGTTTAAAGTGATTTTCATGCTTCCAGGGGCCCAAAACACAAGATTTATGGAATGGTTAAAAGTGCATGAAAATGGCCAATTTACTCACTCTGAGTTCTCAAAAAGGGTTTCTTCACCCCGGGAAGTGAAATAAATACCATTTGGAGGCATTTAATGTTCGAGCAAAAACGGCTGATTTTCGACAAAAGAGATAACACCCCCCCATTACGTCATGCTTCAGAAATGTGGAAAATGGTCTGTTTTCAAATGTTTTATTTTTGAACGTCAGTTCACATTTGTAGGTGGATCATCAGTGTTAGAGCTAAAATTAGCATGTTTAAAGTGATTTTCATGCTTCCAGGGGCTCGGGAAGTTAATTAAATACCATTTGGAGGCATTTAATGTTCGAGCAAAAACGGCTGATTTTCGACAAAAGAGATAACACCCCCCCCATTACGTCATGCTTCAGAAATGTGGAAAGAGGTCCGTTTTCAAATGTTTTATTTTTGAACGTCAGTTCACATTTGTAGGTGGATCATCAGTGTTAGAGCTAAAATTAGCATGTTTAAAGTGATTTTCATGCTTCCAGGGGCTCGGGAAGTTAATTAAATACCATTTGGAGGCATTTAATGTTCGAGCAAAAACGGCTGATTTTCGACAAAAGAGATAACACCCCCCCATTACGTCATGCTTCAGAAATGTGGAAAATGGTCCGTTTTCAAATGTTTTATTTTTGAACGTCAGTTCACATTTGTAGGTGGATCATCAGTGTTAGAGCTAAAATTAGCATGTTTAAAGTGATTTTCATGCTTCCAGGGGCTCGGGAAGTGAAATAAATACCATTTGGAGGCATTTAATGTTCGAGCAAAAACGGCTGATTTTCGACAAAAGAGATAACACCCCCCCATTACGTCATGCTTCAGAAATGTGGAAAATGGTCCGTTTTCAAATGTTTTATTTTTGAACGTCAGTTCACATTTGTAGGTGGATCATCAGTGTTAGAGCTAAAATTAGCATGTTTAAAGTGATTTTCATGCTTCCAGGGGCTCGGGAAGTTAAGTAAATACCATTTGGAGGCATTTAATGTTCGAGCAAAAACGGCTGATTTTCGACAAAAGAGATAACACCCCCCCATTACGTCATGCTTCAGAAATGTGGAAAATGGTCCGTTTTCAAATGTTTTATTTTTGAACGTCAGTTCACATTTGTAGGTGGATCATCAGTGTTAGAGCTAAAATTAGCATGTTTAAAGTGATTTTCATGCTTCCAGGGGCCCAAAACACAAGATTTATGGAATGGTTAAAAGTGCATAAAAATGGCCAATTTACTCACTCTGAGTTCCCAAAAAGGGTTTCTTCACCCCGGGAAGTTAATTAAATACCATTTGGAGGCATTTAACGTTCAAGCAAAAACGGCTGATTTTCGACAAAAGAGATAACACCCCCCCATTACGTCATGCTTCAGAAATGTGGAAAATGGTCCGTTTTCAAATGTTTTATTTTTGAACGTCAGTTCACATTTGTAGGTGAATCATCAGTGTTAGAGCTAAAATTAGCATGTTTAAAGTGATTTTCATGCTTCCAGGGGCTCGGGAAGTTAATTAAATACCATTTGGAGGCATTTAATGTTCGAGCAAAAACGGCTGATTTTCGACAAAAGAGATAACACCCCCCCATTACGTCATGCTTCAGAAATGTGGAAAATGGTCCGTTTTCAAATGTTTTATTTTTGAACGTCAGTTCACATTTGTAGGTGGATCATCAGTGTTAGAGCTAAAATTAGCATGTTTAAAGTGATTTTCATGCTTCCAGGGGCTCGGGAAGTTAATTAAATACCATTTGGAGGCATTTAATGTTCGAGCAAAAACGGCTGATTTTCGACAAAAGAGATAACACCCCCCCATTACGTCATGCTTCAGAAATGTGGAAAATGGTCCGTTTTCAAATGTTTTATTTTTGAACGTTAGTTCACATTTGTAGGTGGATCATCAGTGTTAGAGCTAAAATTAGCATGTTTAAAGTGATTTTCATGCTTCCAGGGGCTCGGGAAGTTAATTAAATACCATTTGGAGGCATTTAATGTTCGAGCAAAAACGGCTGATTTTCGACAAAAGAGATAACACCCCCCCATTACGTCATGCTTCAGAAATGTGGAAAATGGTCCGTTTTCAAATGTTTTATTTTTGAACGTCAGTTCACATTTGTAGGTGGATCATCAGTGTTAGAGCTAAAATTAGCATGTTTAAAGTGATTTTCATGCTTCCAGGGGCCCAAAACACAAGATTTATGGAATGGTTAAAAGTGCATGAAAATGGCCAATTTACTCACTCTGAGTTCTCAAAAAGGGTTTCTTCACCCCGGGAAGTGAAATAAATACCATTTGGAGGCATTTAATGTTCGAGCAAAAACGGCTGATTTTCGACAAAAGAGATAACACCCCCCCATTACGTCATGCTTCAGAAATGTGGAAAATGGTCTGTTTTCAAATGTTTTATTTTTGAACGTCAGTTCACATTTGTAGGTGGATCATCAGTGTTAGAGCTAAAATTAGCATGTTTAAAGTGATTTTCATGCTTCCAGGGGCTCGGGAAGTTAATTAAATACCATTTGGAGGCATTTAATGTTCGAGCAAAAACGGCTGATTTTCGACAAAAGAGATAACACCCCCCCCATTACGTCATGCTTCAGAAATGTGGAAAGAGGTCCGTTTTCAAATGTTTTATTTTTGAACGTCAGTTCACATTTGTAGGTGGATCATCAGTGTTAGAGCTAAAATTAGCATGTTTAAAGTGATTTTCATGCTTCCAGGGGCTCGGGAAGTTAATTAAATACCATTTGGAGGCATTTAATGTTCGAGCAAAAACGGCTGATTTTCGACAAAAGAGATAACACCCCCCCATTACGTCATGCTTCAGAAATGTGGAAAATGGTCCGTTTTCAAATGTTTTATTTTTGAACGTCAGTTCACATTTGTAGGTGGATCATCAGTGTTAGAGCTAAAATTAGCATGTTTAAAGTGATTTTCATGCTTCCAGGGGCTCGGGAAGTGAAATAAATACCATTTGGAGGCATTTAATGTTCGAGCAAAAACGGCTGATTTTCGACAAAAGAGATAACACCCCCCCATTACGTCATGCTTCAGAAATGTGGAAAATGGTCCGTTTTCAAATGTTTTATTTTTGAACGTCAGTTCACATTTGTAGGTGGATCATCAGTGTTAGAGCTAAAATTAGCATGTTTAAAGTGATTTTCATGCTTCCAGGGGCTCGGGAAGTTAAGTAAATACCATTTGGAGGCATTTAATGTTCGAGCAAAAACGGCTGATTTTCGACAAAAGAGATAACACCCCCCCATTACGTCATGCTTCAGAAATGTGGAAAATGGTCCGTTTTCAAATGTTTTATTTTTGAACGTCAGTTCACATTTGTAGGTGGATCATCAGTGTTAGAGCTAAAATTAGCATGTTTAAAGTGATTTTCATGCTTCCAGGGGCCCAAAACACAAGATTTATGGAATGGTTAAAAGTGCATGAAAATGGCCAATTTACTCACTCTGAGTTCTCAAAAAGGGTTTCTTCACCCCGGGAAGTTAATTAAATACCATTTGGAGGCATTTAATGTTCGAGCAAAAACGGCTGATTTTCGACAAAAGAGATAACACCCCCCCATTACGTCATGCTTCAGAAATGTGGAAAATGGTCCGTTTTCAAATGTTTTATTTTTGAACGTCAGTTCACATTTGTAGGTGGATCATCAGTGTTAGAGCTAAAATTAGCATGTTTAAAGTGATTTTCATGCTTCCAGGGGCTCGGGAAGTGAAATAAATACCATTTGGAGGCATTTAATGTTCGAGCAAAAACGGCTGATTTTCGACAAAAGAGATAACACCCCCCCATTACGTCATGCTTCAGAAATGTGGAAAATGGTCCGTTTTCAAATGTTTTATTTTTGAACGTCAGTTCACATTTGTAGGTGGATCATCAGTGTTAGAGCTAAAATTAGCATGTTTAAAGTGATTTTCATGCTTCCAGGGGCCCAAAACACAAGATTTATGGAATGGTTAAAAGTGCATGAAATTGGCCAATTTACTCACTCTGAGTTCTCAAAAAGGGTTTCTTCACCCCGGGAAGTTAATTAAATACCATTTGGAGGCATTTAATGTTCGAGCAAAAACGGCTGATTTTCGACAAAAGAGATAACACCCCCCCATTACGTCATGCTTCAGAAATGTGGAAAATGGTCCGTTTTCAAATGTTTTATTTTTGAACGTCAGTTCACATTTGTAGGTGGATCATCAGTGTTAGAGCTAAAATTAGCATGTTTAAAGTGATTTTCATTCTTCCAGGGGCCCAAAACACAAGATTTATGGAATGGTTAAAAGTGCATGAAAATGGCCAATTTACTCACTCTGAGTTCTCAAAAAGGGTTTCTTCACCCCGGGAAGTTAATTAAATACCATTTGGAGGCATTTAATGTTCGAGCAAAAACGGCTGATTTTCGACAAAAGAGATAACACCCCCCCATTACGTCATGCTTCAGAAATGTGGAAAATGGTCCGTTTTCAAATGTTTTATTTTTGAACGTCAGTTCACATTTGTAGGTGGATCATCAGTGTTAGAGCTAAAATTAGCATGTTTAAAGTGATTTTCATGCTTCCAGGGGCTCGGGAAGTTAATTAAATACCATTTGGAGGCATTTAATGTTCGAGCAAAAACGGCTGATTTTCGACAAAAGAGATAACACCCCCCCATTACGTCATGCTTCAGAAATGTGGAAAATGGTCCGTTTTCAAATGTTTTATTTTTGAACGTCAGTTCACATTTGTAGGTGGATCATCAGTGTTAGAGCTAAAATTAGCATGTTTAAAGTGATTTTCATGCTTCCAGGGGCTCGGGAAGTTAATTAAATACCATTTGGAGGCATTTAATGTTCGAGCAAAAATGGCTGATTTTCGACAAAAGAGATAACACCCCCCCATTACGTCATGCTTCAGAAATGTGGAAAATGGTCCGTTTTCAAATGTTTTATTTTTGAACGTCAGTTCACATTTGTAGGTGGATCATCAGTGTTAGAGCTAAAATTAGCATGTTTAAAGTGATTTTCATGCTTCCAGGGGCTCGGGAAGTTAATTAAATACCATTTGGAGGCATTTAATGTTCGAGCAAAAACGGCTGATTTTCGACAAAAGAGATAACACCCCCCCATTACGTCATGCTTCAGAAATGTGGAAAATGGTCCGTTTTCAAATGTTTTATTTTTGAACGTCAGGTCACATTTGTAGGTGGATCATCAGTGTTAGAGCTAAAATTAGCATGTTTAAAGTGATTTTCATGCTTCCAGGGGCCCAAAACACAAGATTTATGGAATGGTTAAAAGTGCATGAAAATGGCCAATTTACTCACTCTGAGTTCTCAAAAAGGGTTTCTTCACCCCGGGAAGTTAATTAAATACCATTTGGAGGCATTTAATGTTCGAGCAAAAACGGCTGATTTTCGACAAAAGAGATAACACCCCCCCATTACGTCATGCTTCAGAAATGTGGAAAATGGTCCGTTTTCAAATGTTTTATTTTTGAACGTCAGTTCACATTTGTAGGTGGATCATCAGTGTTAGAGCTAAAATTAGCATGTTTAAAGTGATTTTCATGCTTCCAGGGGCTCGGGAAGTTAATTAAATACCATTTGGAGGCATTTAATGTTCGAGCAAAAACGGCTGATTTTCGACAAAAGAGATAACACCCCCCATTACGTCATGCTTCAGAAATGTGGAAAATGGTCCGTTTTCAAATGTTTTATTTTTGAACGTCAGTTCACATTTGTAGGTGGATCATCAGTGTTAGAGCTAAAATTAGCATGTTTAAAGTGATTTTCATGCTTCCAGGGGCTCGGGAAGTGAAAAAAATACCATTTGGAGGCATGTAATGTTCGAGCAAAAACGGCTGATTTTCGACAAAAGAGATAACACCCCCCCATTACGTCATGCTTCAGAAATGTGGAAAATGGTCCGTTTTCAAATGTTTTATTTTTGAACGTCAGTTCACATTTGTAGGTGGATCATCAGTGTTAGAGCTAAAATTAGCATGTTTAAAGTGATTTTCATGCTTCCAGGGGCTCGGGAAGTTAATTAAATACCATTTGGAGGCATTTAATGTTCGAGCAAAAACGGCTGATTTTCGACAAAAGAGATAACACCCCCCCATTACGTCATGCTTCAGAAATGTGGAAAATGGTCCGTTTTCAAATGTTTTATTTTTGAACGTCAGTTCACATTTGTAGGTGGATCATCAGTGTTAGAGCTAAAATTAGCATGTTTAAAGTGATTTTCATGCTTCCAGGGGCTCGGGAAGTGAAATAAATACCATTTGGAGGCATTTAATGTTCGAGCAAAAACGGCTGATTTTCGACAAAAGAGATAACACCCCCCATTACGTCATGCTTCAGAAATGTGGAAAATGGTCCGTTTTCAAATGTTTTATTTTTGAACGTCAGTTCACATTTGTAGGTGGATCATCAGTGTTAGAGCTAAAATTAGCATGTTTAAAGTGATTTTCATGCTTCCAGGGGCTCGGGAAGTTAATTAAATACCATTTGGAGGCATTTAATGTTCGAGCAAAAACGGCTGATTTTCGACAAAAGAGATAACACCCCCCCATTACGTCATGCTTCAGAAATGTGGAAAATGGTCCGTTTTCAAATGTTTTATTTTTGAACGTCAGTTCACATTTGTAGGTGGATCATCAGTGTTAGAGCTAAAATTAGCATGTTTAAAGTGATTTTCATGCTTCCAGGGGCCCAAAACACAAGATTTATGGAATGGTTAAAAGTGCATGAAAATGGCCAATTTACTCACTCTGAGTTCTCAAAAAGGGTTTCTTCACCCCGGGAAGTTAATTAAATACCATTTGGAGGCATTTAATGTTCGAGCAAAAACGGCTGATTTTCGACAAAAGAGATAACACCCCCCCATTACGTCATGCTTCAGAAATGTGGAAAATGGTCCGTTTTCAAATGTTTTATTTTTGAACGTCAGTTCACATTTGTAGGTGGATCATCAGTGTTAGAGCTAAAATTAGCATGTTTAAAGTGATTTTCATGCTTCCAGGGGCTCGGGAAGTTAATTAAATACCATTTGGAGGGATTTAATGTTCGAGCAAAAACGGCTGATTTTCGACAAAAGAGATAACACCCCCCCATTACGTCATGCTTCAGAAATGTGGAAAATGGTCCATTTTCAAATGTTTTATTTTTGAACGTCAGTTCACATTTGTAGGTGGATCATCAGTGTTAGAGCTAAAATTAGCATGTTTAAAGTGATTTTCATACTTCCAGGGGCTCGGGAAGTTAATTAAATACCATTTGGAGGCATTTAATGTTCGAGCAAAAACGGCTGATTTTTGACAAAAGAGATAACACCCCCCCCATTACGTCATGCTTCAGAAATGTGGAAAATGGTCCGTTTTCAAATGTTTTATTTTTGAACGTCAGTTCACATTTGTAGGTGGATCATCAGTGTTAGAGCTAAAATTAGCATGTTTAAAGTGATTTTCATGCTTCCAGGGGCTCGGGAAGTTAATTAAATACCATTTGGAGGCATTTAATGTTCGAGCAAAAACGGCTGATTTTCGACAAAAGAGATAACACCCCCCCATTACGTCATGCTTCAGAAATGTGGAAAATGGTCCGTTTTCAAATGTTTTATTTTTGAACGTCAGTTCACATTTGTAGGTGGATCATCAGTGTTAGAGCTAAAATTAGCATGTTTAAAGTGATTTTCATGCTTCCAGGGGCCCAAAACACAAGATTTATGGAATGGTTAAAAGTGCATGAAAATGGCCAATTTACTCACTCTGAGTTCTTAAAAAGGGTTTCTTCACCCCGGGAAGTTAATTAAATACCATTTGGAGGCATTTAATGTTCGAGCAAAAACGGCTGATTTTCGACAAAAGAGATAACACCCCCCCATTACGTCATGCTTCAGAAATGTGGAAAATGGTCCGTTTTCAAATGTTTTATTTTTGAACGTCAGTTCACATTTGTAGGTGGATCATCAGTGTTAGAGCTAAAATTAGCATGTTTAAAGTGATTTTCATGCTTCCAGGGGCTCGGGAAGTTAATTAAATACCATTTGGAGGCATTTAATGTTCGAGCAAAAACGGCTGATTTTCGACAAAAGAGATAACACCCCCCCATTACGTCATGCTTCAGAAATGTGGAAAATGGTCCGTTTTCAAATGTTTTATTTTTGAACGTCAGTTCACATTTGTAGGTGGATCATCAGTGTTAGAGCTAAAATTAGCATGTTTAAAGTGATTTTCATGCTTCCAGGGGCCCAAAACACAAGATTTATGGAATGGTTAAAAGTGCATGAAAATGGCCAATTTACTCACTCTGAGTTCTCAAAAAGGGTTTCTTCACCCCGGGAAGTTAATTAAATACCATTTGGAGGCATTTAATGTTCGAGCAAAAATGGCTGATTTTCGACAAAAGAGATAACACCCCCCCATTACGTCATGCTTCAGAAATGTGGAAAATGGTCCGTTTTCAAATGTTTTATTTTTGAACGTCAGTTCACATTTGTAGGTGGATCATCAGTGTTAGAGCTAAAATTAGCATGTTTAAAGTGATTTTCATGCTTCCAGGGGCTCGGGAAGTTAATTAAATACCATTTGGAGGCATTTAATGTTCGAGCAAAAACGGCTGATTTTCGACAAAAGAGATAACACCCCCCCATTACGTCATGCTTCAGAAATGTGGAAAATGGTCCGTTTTCAAATGTTTTATTTTTGAACGTCAGTTCACATTTGTAGGTGGATCATCAGTGTTAGAGCTAAAATTAGCATCTTTAAAGTGATTTTCATGCTTCCAGGGGCCCAAAACACAAGATTTATGGAATGGTTAAAAGTGCATGAAAATGGCCAATTTACTCACCCTGAGTTCTCAAAAAGGGTTTCTTCACCCCGGGAAGTTAATTAAATACCATTTGGAGGCATTTAATGTTCGAGCAAAAACGGCTGATTTTCGACAAAAGAGATAACACCCCCCCATTACGTCATGCTTCAGAAATGTGGAAAGTGGTCCGTTTTCAAATGTTTTATTTTTGAACGTCAGTTCACATTTGTAGGTGGATCATCAGTGTTAGAGCTAAAATTAGCATGTTTAAAGTGATTTTCATGCTTCCAGGGGCTCGGGAAGTTAATTAAATACCATTTGGAGGCATTTAATGTTCGAGCAAAAACGGCTGATTTTCGACAAAAGAGATAACACCCCCCCATTACGTCATGCTTCAGAAATGTGGAAAATGGTCAGTTTTCAAATGTTTTATTTTTGAACGTCAGTTCACATTTGTAGGTGGATCATCAGTGTTAGAGCTAAAATTAGCATGTTTAAAGTGATTTTCATGCTTCCAGGGGCTCGGGAAGTTAATTAAATACCATTTGGAGGCATTTAATGTTCGAGCAAAAACGGCTGATTTTCGACAAAAGAGATATCACCCCCCCATTACGTCATGCTTCAGAAATGTGGAAAATGGTCCGTTTTCAAATGTTTAATTTTTGAACGTCAGTTCACATTTGTAGGTGGATCATCAGTGTTAGAGCTAAAATTAGCATGTTTAAAGTGATTTTCATGCTTCCAGGGGCTCGGGAAGTTAATTAAATACCATTTGGAGGCATTTAATGTTCGAGCAAAAACGGCTGATTTTCGACAAAAGAGATAACACCCCCCCATTACGTCATGCTTCAGAAATGTGGAAAATGGTCCGTTTTCAAATGTTTTATTTTTGAACGTCAGTTCACATTTGTAGGTGGATCATCAGTGTTAGAGCTAAAATTAGCATGTTTAAAGTGATTTTCATGCTTCCAGGGGCTCGGGAAGTTAATTAAATACCATTTGGAGGCATTTAATGTTCGAGCAAAAACGGCTGATTTTCGACAAAAGAGATAACACCCCCCCATTACGTCATGCTTCAGAAATGTGGAAAATGGTCCGTTTTCAAATGTTTTATTTTTGAACGTCAGGTCACATTTGTAGGTGGATCATCAGTGTTAGAGCTAAAATTAGCATGTTTAAAGTGATTTTCATGCTTCCAGGGGCCCAAAACACAAGATTTATGGAATGGTTAAAAGTGCATGAAAATGGCCAATTTACTCACTCTGAGTTCTCAAAAAGGGTTTCTTCACCCCGGGAAGTTAATTAAATACCATTTGGAGGCATTTAATGTTCGAGCAAAAACGGCTGATTTTCGACAAAAGAGATAACACCCCCCCATTACGTCATGCTTCAGAAATGTGGAAAATGGTCCGTTTTCAAATGTTTTATTTTTGAACGTCAGTTCACATTTGTAGGTGGATCATCAGTGTTAGAGCTAAAATTAGCATGTTTAAAGTGATTTTCATGCTTCCATGGGCTCGGGAAGTGAAATAAATACCATTTGGAGGCATTTAATGTTCGAGCAAAAACGGCTGATTTTCGACAAAAGAGATAACACCCCCCCATTACGTCATGCTTCAGAAATGTGGAAAATGGTCCGTTTTCAAATGTTTTATTTTTGAACGTCAGTTCACATTTGTAGGTGGATCATCAGTGTTAGAGCTAAAATTAGCATGTTTAAAGTGATTTTCATGCTTCCAGGGGCCCAAAACACAAGATTAATGGAATGGTTAAAAGTGCATGAAAATGGCCAATTTACTCACTCTGAGTTCTCAAAAAGGGTTTCTTCACCCCGGGAAGTTAATTAAATACCATTTGGAGGCATTTAATGTTCGAGCAAAAACGGCTGATTTTCGACAAAAGAGATAACACCCCCCCATTACGTCATGCTTCAGAAATGTGGAAAATGGTCAGTTTTCAAATGTTTTATTTTTGAACGTCAGTTCACATTTGTAGGTGGATCATCAGTGTTAGAGCTAAAATTAGCATGTTTAAAGTGATTTTCATGCTTCCAGGGGCTCGGGAAGTTAATTAAATACCATTTGGAGGCATTTAATGTTCGAGCAAAAACGGCTGATTTTCGACAAAAGAGATATCACCCCCCCATTACGTCATGCTTCAGAAATGTGGAAAATGGTCCGTTTTCAAATGTTTAATTTTTGAACGTCAGTTCACATTTGTAGGTGGATCATCAGTGTTAGAGCTAAAATTAGCATGTTTAAAGTGATTTTCATGCTTCCAGGGGCTCGGGAAGTTAATTAAATACCATTTGGAGGCATTTAATGTTCGAGCAAAAACGGCTGATTTTCGACAAAAGAGATAACACCCCCCCATTACGTCATGCTTCAGAAATGTGGAAAATGGTCCGTTTTCAAATGTTTTATTTTTGAACGTCAGTTCACATTTGTAGGTGGATCATCAGTGTTAGAGCTAAAATTAGCATGTTTAAAGTGATTTTCATGCTTCCAGGGGCTCGGGAAGTTAATTAAATACCATTTGGAGGCATTTAATGTTCGAGCAAAAACGGCTGATTTTCGACAAAAGAGATAACACCCCCCCATTACGTCATGCTTCAGAAATGTGGAAAATGGTCCGTTTTCAAATGTTTTATTTTTGAACGTCAGGTCACATTTGTAGGTGGATCATCAGTGTTAGAGCTAAAATTAGCGTGTTTAAAGTGATTTTCATGCTTCCAGGGGCCCAAAACACAAGATTTATGGAATGGTTAAAAGTGCATGAAAATGGCCAATTTACTCACTCTGAGTTCTCAAAAAGGGTTTCTTCACCCCGGGAAGTTAATTAAATACCATTTGGAGGCATTTAATGTTCGAGCAAAAACGGCTGATTTTCGACAAAAGAGATAACACCCCCCCATTACGTCATGCTTCAGAAATGTGGAAAATGGTCCGTTTTCAAATGTTTTATTTTTGAACGTCAGTTCACATTTGTAGGTGGATCATCAGTGTTAGAGCTAAAATTAGCATGTTTAAAGTGATTTTCATGCTTCCATGGGCTCGGGAAGTGAAATAAATACCATTTGGAGGCATTTAATGTTCGAGCAAAAACGGCTGATTTTCGACAAAAGAGAGAACACCCCCCCATTACGTCATGCTTCAGAAATGTGGAAAATGGTCCGTTTTCAAATGTTTTATTTTTGAACGTCAGTTCACATTTGTAGGTGGATCATCAGTGTTAGAGCTAAAATTAGCATGTTTAAAGTGATTTTCATGCTTCCAGGGGCCCAAAACACAAGATTAATGGAATGGTTAAAAGTGCATGAAAATGGCCAATTTACTCACTCTGAGTTCTCAAAAAGGGTTTCTTCACCCCGGGAAGTTAATTAAATACCATTTGGAGGCATTTAATGTTCGAGCAAAAACGGCTGATTTTCGACAAAAGAGATAACACCCCCCCATTACGTCATGCTTCAGAAATGTGGAAAATGGTCCGTTTTCAAATGTTTTATTTTTGAACGTCAGTTCACATTTGTAGGTGGATCATCAGTGTTAGAGCTAAAATTAGCATGTTTAAAGTGATTTTCATGCTTCCAGGGGCTCGGGAAGTTAATTAAATACCATTTGGAGGCATTTAATGTTCGAGCAAAAACGGCTGATTTTCGACAAAAGAGATAACACCCCCCATTACGTCATGCTTCAGAAATGTGGAAAATGGTCCGTTTTCAAATGTTTTATTTTTGAACGTCAGTTCACATTTGTAGGTGGATCATCAGTGTTAGAGCTAAAATTAGCATGTTTAAAGTGATTTTCATGCTTCCAGGATCTCGGGAAGTTAATTAAATACCATTTGGAGGCATTTAATGTTCGAGCAAAAACGGCTGATTTTCGACAAAAGAGATAACACCCCCCCATTACGTCATGCTTCAGAAATGTGGAAAATGGTCCGTTTTCAAATGTTTTATTTTTGAACGTCAGTTCACATTTGTAGGTGGATCATCAGTGTTAGAGCTAAAATTAGCATGTTTAAAGTGATTTTCATGCTTCCAGGGGCTCGGGAAGTTAATTAAATACCATTTGGAGGCATTTAATGTTCGAGCAAAAACGGCTGATTTTCGACAAAAGAGATAACACCCCCCCATTACGTCATGCTTCAGAAATGTGGAAAATGGTCTGTTTTCAAATGTTTTATTTTTGAACGTCAGTTCACATTTGTAGGTGGATCATCAGTGTTAGAGCTAAAATTAGCATGTTTAAAGTGATTTTCATGCTTCCAGGGGCTCGGGAAGTTAATTAAATACCATTTGGAGGCATTTAATGTTCGAGCAAAAACGGCTGATTTTCGACAAAAGAGATAACACCCCCCCATTACGTCATGCTTCAGAAATGTGGAAAATGGTCCGTTTTCAAATGTTTTATTTTTGAACGTCAGTTCACATTTGTAGGTGGATCATCAGTGTTAGAGCTAAAATTAGCATGTTTAAAGTGATTTTCATGCTTCCAGGGGCCCAAAACACAAGATTTATGGAATGGTTAAAAGTGCATGAAAATGGCCAATTTACTCACTCTGAGTTCTCAAAAAGGGTTTCTTCACCCCGGGAAGTTAATTAAATACCATTTGGAGGCATTTAATGTTCGAGCAAAAACGGCTGATTTTCGACAAAAGAGATAACACCCCCCCATTACGTCATGCTTCAGAAATGTGGAAAATGGTCCGTTTTCAAATGTTTTATTTTTGAACGTCAGTTCACATTTGTAGGTGGATCATCAGTGTTAGAGCTAAAATTAGCATGTTTAAAGTGATTTTCATGCTTCCAGGGGCCCAAAACAGAAGATTTATGGAATGGTTAAAAGTGCATGAAAATGGCCAATTTACTCACTCTGAGTTCTCAAAAAGGGTTTCTTCACCCCGGGAAGTTAATTAAATACCATTTGGAGGCATTTAATGTTCGAGCAAAAACGGCTGATTTTCGACAAAAGAGATAACACCCCCCCATTACGTCATGCTTCAGAAATGTGGAAAATGGTCCGTTTTCAAATGTTTTATTTTTGAACGTCAGTTCACATTTGTAGGTGGATCATCAGTGTTAGAGCTAAAATTTGCATGTTTAAAGTGATTTTCATGCTTCCAGGGGCTCGGGAAGTTAATTAAATACCATTTGGAGGCATTTAATGTTCGAGCAAAAACGGCTGATTTTCGACAAAAGAGATAATACCCCCCCATTACGTCATGCTTCAGAAATGTGGAAAATGGTCCGTTTTCAAATGTTTTATTTTTGAACGTCAGTTCACATTTGTAGGTGGATCATCAGTGTTAGAGCTAAAATTAGCATGTTTAAAGTGATTTTCATGCTTCCAGGGGCTCGGGAAGTTAATTAAATACCATTTGGTGGCATTTAATGTTCGAGCAAAAACGGCTGATTTTCGACAAAAGAGATAACACCCCCCCATTACGTCATGCTTCAGAAATGTGGAAAATGGTCCGTTTTCAAATGTTTTATTTTTGAACGTCAGTTCACATTTGTAGGTGGATCATCAGTGTTAGAGCTAAAATTAGCATGTTTAATGTGATTTTCATGCTTCCAGGGGCTCGGGAAGTTAATTAAATACCATTTGGAGGCATTTAATGTTCGAGCAAAAACGGCTGATTTTCGACAAAAGAGATAACACCCCCCCATTACGTCATGCTTCAGAAATGTGGAAAATGGTCCGTTTTCAAATGTTTTATTTTTGAACGTCAGTTCACATTTGTAGGTGGATCATCAGTGTTAGAGCTAAAATTAGCATGTTTAAAGTGATTTTCATGCTTCCAGGGGCTCGGGAAGTTAATTAAATACCATTTGGAGGCATTTAATGTTCGAGCAAAAACGGCTGATTTTCGACAAAAGAGATAACACCCCCCCATTACGTCATGCTTCAGAAATGTGGAAAATGGTCCGTTTTCAAATGTTTTATTTTTGAACGTCAGTTCACATTTGTAGGTGGATCATCAGTGTTAGAGCTAAAATTAGCATGTTTAAAGTGATTTTCATGCTTCCAGGGGCCCAAAACACAAGATTTATGGAATGGTTAAAAGTGCATGAAAATGGCCAATTTACTCACTCTGAGTTCTCAAAAAGGGTTTCTTCACCCCGGGAAGTTAATTAAATACCATTTGGAGGCATTTAATGTTCAAGCAAAAACGGCTGATTTTCGACAAAAGAGATAACACCCCCCCATTACGTCATGTTAATGTTAATGTTAATGTTAAGGGAAATTTATTGAGCGCACTGTCACCATGAGTTTCCTGGCGCTGATAGGACACTGAGGTTGAGCAAGAGGAGTTTAGTGGGGATGTGAAAAGAGCAGTGTTTTTAAAGATTTCCTAAAAGATAGGAGGGAGCAAGAGGTCTTGAGTGACAGTGGAAGAGAATTCCATAGCTTGGGAGCCAGGTGAGAGAAGCTGCGGCCGCCAGATTTAGTGAGTTTAAACCGGGGGATAACTAGAAGCTGAAGGTGGGTGGACCTCAAGGTGCGGGGAGGACGGTAAGGGGTGATCAGGGACTTCAGGAAAGCAGGGAAGGGACCAGTTAAGGCTTTGAAGACCAGGCAACAGACCTTGAAGGCTATTCTTTCACTGACTGGTAGCCAGTGTAGTTGATGTAACAGAGGTTTGGCCGACTGCCATCTAGGGATTTTAAATGCCAGTCTGGCAGCCTGGTTCTGGATGATCTGTAGCCTAGCCAGCTGGGATTTGGGGAGGCCATGGTATAGGGCGTTAGAGAAGTCCAAACGGGACAGCACCAAAGCTATTAAGACTTGTAACAGGGCTTCGGAAGTCAGAAGATGGGCAACTTTCCGTATCCTGTATAGCTGGAACATACAGGAGGATGTTACAGCACTCACCTGGGCCTTGAGAGTGAGCTCAGAGTCAATAATGACTCCGAGACTCTTTACGCAGCAAGCGGGAGAGAGAGGTGACCCAAGCTCAGTTGGCCAGTACTGAGGGCCCCAATGGGGGGCACTTCTCCCAGGGAGGAGAAGCTCAGTTTTGCCAGGATTGAGCTTTAATTGATTTTGGTTCATCCAGTGTTGGATGTGTGTCATGACCGCCTGGAAGTTGGTGACAGCGTCAGGGGAGGTGAGGGGGAAAATAATTTGTAAATCGTCCGCGTAATTGAACACTGTGACGTCCCACCTACCTAGGGAGTGAAGGAGAGGTTGAAGGTATAAATTAAAAAGGAGGGGGGACAGAGAAGATCCCTGGGGAACCCCGCAGGATGAAGGAACACTGGTGGCGCTAAAGGGACCCAAGCTCACTGCTTGAGATCTACCCTCTAGGAAAGATTTGACCCAGGACAAGGCAGGCCCACAGACTCCGGCGGCCTCGACACGGTGGAGTAAGATGTTATGATCCACCGTGTCGAATGCCGCCGATAAGTCTAGTAGGACTAATGCCTGGGGGAGTCCTCTATCAGCATTGCTTCTGAGGTTGTCCAGCACGGCGAGAATCACAGCCTCAGTGGAATGGGCTGGTCTAAAGCCGGCCTGGTTTATTTCCAGGAAGTTGGACTCCTCGATAAATTGCGAGAGGCAAGTAGTAACATGTGCCTCCAGGATTTTAGACAGGAAAGGCAAGAGGGAGATGGGCCGGTAGTTGGTGAGGACCGCTGGGTCCGCGCCAGGTTTTTTTAGCAGAGGCACCAGTACAGCCTCCTTAAACGACCTGGGGACTGTGCCAGAGTTAAGGGAGGTGTTGAGTAAGGGTAGGATACAGTGCGGAAGTGTGTGACAAAGGTCGCGAAGTACTGAAGGAGGACAACAGTCCTTGGGGGAACCGGATTTCACTCGGGTGGCCAACTTGGCAAGGGAGTCAGAATCGAGTGTGGGGAAACAGGACAAAGTGGAGATGTTAGCAGGGGGGGCTACAGCTGCAACTGAGGGGAGGGAATAGGGAATGGAATTTTTAATTGCCGAGATCTTGTCGATAAAGAAGGAGTTTAAGGCATTGCATGACTCTGCGGAAGGGGGCAAGTTTGGGAGTGTCCTGGCGTCCGATGTTAATTCGCCGAGGACCTTAAATATCTCT
This sequence comes from Lissotriton vulgaris, assembly GCF_964263255.1. NCBI lineage: Eukaryota > Metazoa > Chordata > Amphibia > Caudata > Salamandridae > Lissotriton > Lissotriton vulgaris. The sequence goes on along the minus strand of NW_028245771.1, from coordinate 121,216 downwards.
TTAGATTTGTTGGTGGCTGTTAATATTCTCTCGGAGACGAAAGCAGACTTAGTTGTAGTAATGGCTTTTTTATAATCTTTGTCATGCTTCAGAAATGTGGAAAATGGTCCGTTTTCAAATGTTTTATTTTTGAACGTCAGTTCACATTTGTAGGTGGATCATCAGTGTTAGAGCTAAAATTAGCATGTTTAAAGTGATTTTCATGCTTCCAGGGGCTCGGGAAGTTAATTAAATACCATTTGGAGGCATTTAATGTTCGAGCAAAAACGGCTGATTTTCGACAAAAGAGATAACACCCCCCCATTACGTCATGCTTCAGAAATGTGGAAAATGGTCCGTTTTCAAATGTTTTATTTTTGAACGTCAGTTCACATTTGTAGGTGGATCATCAGTGTTAGAGCTAAAATTAGCATGTTTAAAGTGATTTTCATGCTTCCAGGGGCTCGGGAAGTGAAATAAATACCATTTGGAGGCATTTAATGTTCGAGCAAAAACGGCTGATTTTCGACAAAAGAGATAACACCCCCCCATTACGTCATGCTTCAGAAATGTGGAAAATGGTCCGTTTTCAAATGTTTTATTTTTGAACGTCAGTTCACATTTGTAGGTGGATCATCAGTGTTAGAGCTAAAATTAGCATGTTTAAAGTGATGTTCATGCTTCCAGGGGCTCGGGAAGTTAATTAAATACCATTTGGAGGCATTTAATGTTCGAGCAAAAACGGCTGATTTTCGACAAAAGAGATAACACCCCCCCATTACGTCATGCTTCAGAAATGTGGAAAATGGTCCGTTTTCAAATGTTTTATTTTTGAACGTCAGTTCACATTTGTAGGTGGATCATCAGTGTTAGAGCTAAAATTAGCATGTTTAAAGTGATTTTCATGCTTCCAGGGGCCCAAAACACAAGATTAATGGAATGGTTAAAAGTGCATGAAAATGGCCAATTTACTCACTCTGAGTTCTCAAAAAGGGTTTCTTCACCCCGGGAAGTTAATTAAATACCATTTGGAGGCATTTAATGTTCGAGCAAAAACGGCTGATTTTCGACAAAAGAGATAACACCCCCCCATTACGTCATGCTTCAGAAATGTGGAAAATGGTCCGTTTTCAAATGTTTTATTTTTGAACGTCAGTTCACATTTGTAGGTGGATCATCAGTGTTAGAGCTAAAATTAGCATGTTTAAAGTGATTTTCATGCTTCCAGGGGCTCGGGAAGTTAATTAAATACCATTTGGAGGCATTTAATGTTCGAGCAAAAACGGCTGATTTTCGACAAAAGAGATAACACCCCCCCATTACGTCATGCTTCAGAAATGTGGAAAATGGTCCGTTTTCAAATGTTTTATTTTTGAACGTCAGTTCACATTTGTAGGTGGATCATCAGTGTTAGAGCTAAAATTAGCATGTTTAAAGTGATTTTCATGCTTCCAGGGGCTCGGGAAGTTAATTAAATACCATTTGGAGGCATTTAATGTTCGAGCAAAAACGGCTGATTTTCGACAAAAGAGATAACACCCCCCCATTACGTCATGCTTCAGAAATGTGGAAAATGGTCCGTTTTCAAATGTTTTATTTTTGAACGTCAGTTCACATTTGTAGGTGGATCATCAGTGTTAGAGCTAAAATTAGCATGTTTAAAGTGATTTTCATGCTTCCAGGGGCTCGGGAAGTTAATTAAATACCATTTGGAGGCATTTAATGTTCGAGCAAAAACGGCTGATTTTCGACAAAAGAGATAACACCCCCCCATTACGTCATGCTTCAGAAATGTGGAAAATGGTCCGTTTTCAAATGTTTTATCTTTGAACGTCAGTTCACATTTGTAGGTGGATCATCAGTGTTAGAGCTAAAATTAGCATGTTTAAAGTGATTTTCATGCTTCCAGGGGCTCGGGAAGTTAATTAAATACCATTTGGAGGCATTTAATGTTCGAGCAAAAACGGCTGATTTTCGACAAAAGAGATAACACCCCCCCATTACGTCATGCTTCAGAAATGTGGAAAATGGTCCGTTTTCAAATGTTTTATTTTTGAACGTCAGTTCACATTTGTAGGTGGATCATCAGTGTTAGAGCTAAAATTAGCATGTTTAAAGTGATTTTCATGCTTCCAGGGGCCCAAAACACAAGATTTATGGAATGGTTAAAAGTGCATGAAAATGGCCAATTTACTCACTCTGAGTTCTCAAAAAGGGTTTCTTCACCCCGGGAAGTTAATTAAATACCATTTGGAGGCATTTAATGTTCGAGCAAAAACAGCTGATTTTCGACAAAAGAGATAACACCCCCCCATTACGTCATGCTTCAGAAATGTGGAAAATGGTCAGTTTTCAAATGTTTTATTTTTGAACGTCAGTTCACATTTGTAGGTGGATCATCAGTGTTAGAGCTAAAATTAGCATGTTTAAAGTGATTTTCATGCTTCCAGGGGCTCGGGAAGTTAATTAAATACCATTTGGAGGCATTTAATGTTCGAGCAAAAACGGCTGATTTTCGACAAAAGAGATAACACCCCCCCATTACGTCATGCTTCAGAAATGTGGAAAATGGTCCGTTTTCAAATGTTTTATTTTTGAACGTCAGGTCACATTTGTAGGTGGATCATCAGTGTTAGAGCTAAAATTAGCATGTTTAAAGTGATTTTCATGCTTCCAGGGGCCCAAAACACAAGATTTATGGAATGGTTAAAAGTGCATGAAAATGGCCAATTTACTCACTCTGAGTTCTCAAAAAGGGTTTCTTCACCCCGGGAAGTTAATTAAATACCATTTGGAGGCATTTAATGTTCGAGCAAAAACGGCTGATTTTCGACAAAAGAGATAACACCCCCCCATTACGTCATGCTTCAGAAATGTGGAAAATGGTCCGTTTTCAAATGTTTTATTTTTGAACGTCAGTTCACATTTGTAGGTGGATCATCAGTGTTAGAGCTAAAATTAGCATGTTTAAAGTGATTTTCATGCTTCCATGGGCTCGGGAAGTGAAATAAATACCATTTGGAGGCATTTAATGTTCGAGCAAAAACGGCTGATTTTCGACAAAAGAGATAACACCCCCCCATTACGTCATGCTTCAGAAATGTGGAAAATGGTCCGTTTTCAAATGTTTTATTTTTGAACGTCAGTTCACATTTGTGGGTGGATCATCAGTGTTAGAGCTAAAATTAGCATGTTTAAAGTGATTTTCATGCTTCCAGGGGCTCGGGAAGTTAATTAAATACCATTTGGAGGCATTTAATGTTCGAGCAAAAACGGCTGATTTTCGACAAAAGAGATAACACCCCCCCATTACGTCATGCTTCAGAAATGTGGAAAATGGTCCGTTTTCAAATGTTTTATTTTTGAACGTCAGTTCACATTTGTAGGTGGATCATCAGTGTTAGAGCTAAAATTAGCATGTTTAAAGTGATTTTCATGCTTCCAGGGGCCCAAAACAAAAGATTAATGGAATGGTTAAAAGTGCATGAAAATGGCCAATTTACTCACTCTGAGTTCTCAAAAAGGGTTTCTTCACCCCGGGAAGTTAATTAAATACCATTTGGAGGCATTTAATGTTCGAGCAAAAACGGCTGATTTTCGACAAAAGAGATAACACCCCCCCATTACGTCATGCTTCAGAAATGTGGAAAATGGTCCGTTTTCAAATGTTTTATTTTTGAACGTCAGTTCACATTTGTAGGTGGATCATCAGTGTTAGAGCTAAAATTAGCATGTTTAAAGTGATTTTCATGCTTCCAGGGGCTCGGGAAGTTAATTAAATACCATTTGGAGGCATTTAATGTTCGAGCAAAAACGGCTGATTTTCGACAAAAGAGATAACACCCCCCCATTACGTCATGCTTCAGAAATGTGGAAAATGGTCCGTTTTCAAATGTTTTATTTTTGAACGTCAGTTCACATTTGTAGGTGGATCATCAGTGTTAGAGCTAAAATTAGCATGTTTAAAGTGATTTTCATGCTTCCAGGATCTCGGGAAGTTAATTAAATACCATTTGGAGGCATTTAATGTTCGAGCAAAAACGGCAGATTTTCGACAAAAGAGATAACACCCCCCCATTACGTCATGCTTCAGAAATGTGGAAAATGGTCCGTTTTCAAATGTTTTATTTTTGAACGTCAGTTCACATTTGTAGGTGGATCATCAGTGTTAGAGCTAAAATTAGCATGTTTAAAGTGATTTTCATGCTTCCAGGGGCTCGGGAAGTTAATTAAATACCATTTGGAGGCATTTAATGTTCGAGCAAAAACGGCTGATTTTCGACAAAAGAGATAACACCCCCCCATTACGTCATGCTTCAGAAATGTGGAAAATGGTCTGTTTTCAAATGTTTTATTTTTGAACGTCAGTTCACATTTGTAGGTGGATCATCAGTGTTAGAGCTAAAATTAGCATGTTTAAAGTGATTTTCATGCTTCCAGGGGCTCGGGAAGTTAATTAAATACCATTTGGAGGCATTTAATGTTCGAGCAAAAACGGCTGATTTTCGACAAAAGAGATAATACCCCCCCATTACGTCATGCTTCAGAAATGTGGAAAATGGTCCGTTTTCAAATGTTTTATTTTTGAACGTCAGTTCACATTTGTAGGTGGATCATCAGTGTTAGAGCTAAAATTAGCATGTTTAAAGTGATTTTCATGCTTCCAGGGGCTCGGGAAGTTAATTAAATACCATTTGGAGGCATTTAATGTTCGAGCAAAAACGGCTGATTTTCGACAAAAGAGATAACACCCCCCCATTACGTCATGCTTCAGAAATGTGGAAAATGGTCCGTTTTCAAATGTTTTATTTTTGAACGTCAGTTCACATTTGTAGGTGGATCATCAGTGTTAGAGCTAAAATTAGCATGTTTAATGTGATTTTCATGCTTCCAGGGGCTCGGGAAATTAATTAAATACCATTTGGAGGCATTTAATGTTCGAGCAAAAACGGCTGATTTTCGACAAAAGAGATAACACCCCCCCATTACGTCATGCTTCAGAAATGTGGAAAATGGTCCGTTTTCAAATGTTTTATTTTTGAACGTCAGTTCACATTTGTAGGTGGATCATCAGTGTTAGAGCTAAAATTAGCATGTTTAAAGTGATTTTCATGCTTCCAGGGGCTCGGGAAGTTAATTAAATACCATTTGGAGGCATTTAATGTTCGAGCAAAAACGGCTGATTTTCGACAAAAGAGATAACACCCCCCCATTACGTCATGCTTCAGAAATGTGGAAAATGGTCCGTTTTCAAATGTTTTATTTTTGAACGTCAGTTCACATTTGTAGGTGGATCATCAGTGTTAGAGCTAAAATTAGCATGTTTAAAGTGATTTTCATGCTTCCAGGGGCCCAAAACACAAGATTTATGGAATGGTTAAAAGTGCATGAAAATGGCCAATTTACTCACTCTGAGTTCTCAAAAAGGGTTTCTTCACCCCGGGAAGTTAATTAAATACCATTTGGAGGCATTTAATGTTCAAGCAAAAACGGCTGATTTTCGACAAAAGAGATAACACCCCCCCATTACGTCATGCTTCAGAAATGTGGAAAATGGTCAGTTTTCAAATGTTTTATTTTTGAACGTCAGTTCACATTTGTAGGTGGATCATCAGTGTTAGAGCTAAAATTAGCATGTTTAAAGTGATTTTCATGCTTCCAGGGGCTCGGGAAGTTAATTAAATACCATTTGGAGGCATTTAATGTTCGAGCAAAAACGGCTGATTTTCGAAAAAAGAGATAACACCCCCCCATTACGTCATGCTTCAGAAATGTGGAAAATGGTCCGTTTTCAAATGTTTTATTTTTGAACGTCAGTTCACATTTGTAGGTGGATCATCAGTGTTAGAGCTAAAATTAGCATGTTTAAAGTGATTTTCATGCTTCCAGGGGCTCGGGAAGTGAAATAAATACCATTTGGAGGCATTTAATGTTCGAGCAAAAACGGCTGATTTTCGACAAAAGAGATAACACCCCCCCATTACGTCATGCTTCAGAAATGTGGAAAATGGTCCGTTTTCAAATGTTTTATTTTTGAACGTCAGTTCACATTTGTAGGTGGATCATCAGTGTTAGAGCTAAAATTAGCATGTTTAAAGTGATTTTCATGCTTCCAGGGGCTCGGGAAGTTAATTAAATACCATTTGGAGGCATTTAATGTTCGAGCAAAAACGGCTGATTTTCGACAAAAGAGATAACACCCCCCCATTACGTCATGCTTCAGAAATGTGGAAAATGGTCCGTTTTCAAATGTTTTATTTTTGAACGTCAGTTCACATTTGTAGGTGGATCATCAGTGTTAGAGCTAAAATTAGCATGTTTAAAGTGATTTTCATGCTTCCAGGGGCCCAAAACACAAGATTAATGGAATGGTTAAAAGTGCATGAAAATGGCCAATTTACTCACTCTGAGTTCTCAAAAAGGGTTTCTTCACCCCGGGAAGTTAATTAAATACCATTTGGAGGCATTTAATGTTCGAGCAAAAACGGCTGATTTTCGACAAAAGAGATAACACCCCCCCATTACGTCATGCTTCAGAAATGTGGAAAATGGTCCGTTTTCAAATGTTTTATTTTTGAACGTCAGTTCACATTTGTAGGTGGATCATCAGTGTTAGAGCTAAAATTAGCATGTTTAAAGTGATTTTCATGCTTCCAGGGGCTCGGGAAGTTCATTAAATACCATTTGGAGGCATTTAATGTTCGAGCAAAAACGGCTGATTTTCGACAAAAGAGATAACACCCCCCCATTACGTCATGCTTCAGAAATGTGGAAAATGGTCCGTTTTCAAATGTTTTATTTTTGAACGTCAGTTCACATTTGTAGGTGGATCATCAGTGTTAGAGCTAAAATTAGCATGTTTAAAGTGATTTTCATGCTTCCAGGGGCTCGGGAAGTTAATTAAATACCATTTGGAGGCATTTAATGTTCGAGCAAAAACGGCTGATTTTCGACAAAAGAGATAACACCCCCCCATTACGTCATGCTTCAGAAATGTGGAAAATGGTCCGTTTTCAAATGTTTTATTTTTGAACGTCAGTTCACATTTGTAGGTGGATCATCAGTGTTAGAGCTAAAATTAGCATGTTTAAAGTGATTTTCATGCTTCCAGGGGCTCGGGAAGTTAATTAAATACCATTTGGAGGCATTTAATGTTCGAGCAAAAACGGCTGATTTTCGACAAAAGAGATAACACCCCCCCATTACGTCATGCTTCAGAAATGTGGAAAATGGTCCGTTTTCAAATGTTTTATTTTTGAACGTCAGTTCACATTTGTAGGTGGATCATCAGTGTTAGAGCTAAAATTAGCATGTTTAAAGTGATTTTCATGCTTCCAGGGGCTCGGGAAGTTAATTAAATACCATTTGGAGGCATTTAATGTTCGAGCAAAAACGGCTGATTTTCGACAAAAGAGATAACACCCCCCCATTACGTCATGCTTCAGAAATGTGGAAAATGGTCCGTTTTCAAATGTTTTATTTTTGAACGTCAGTTCACATTTGTAGGTGGATCATCAGTGTTAGAGCTAAAATTAGCATGTTTAAAGTGATTTTCATGCTTCCAGGGGCTCGGGAAGTTAATTAAATACCATTTGGAGGCATTTAATGTTCGAGCAAAAACGGCTGATTTTCGACAAAAGAGATAACACCCCCCCCATTACGTCATGCTTCAGAAATGTGGAAAATGGTCCGTTTTCAAATGTTTTATTTTTGAACGTCAGTTCACATTTGTAGGTGGATCATCAGTGTTAGAGCTAAAATTAGCATGTTTAAAGTGATTTTCATGCTTCCAGGATCTCGGGAAGTTAATTAAATACCATTTGGAGGCATTTAATGTTCGAGCAAAAACGGCTGATTTTCGACAAAAGAGATAACACCCCCCCATTACGTCATGCTTCAGAAATGTGGAAAATGGTCCGTTTTCAAATGTTTTATTTTTGAACGTCAGTTCACATTTGTAGGTGGATCATCAGTGTTAGAGCTAAAATTAGCATGTTTAAAGTGATTTTCATGCTTCCAGGGGCTGGGGAAGTTAATTAAATACCATTTGGAGGCATTTAATGTTCGAGCAAAAACGGCTGATTTTCGACAAAAGAGATAACACCCCCCCATTACGTCATGCTTCAGAAATGTGGAAAATGGTCTGTTTTCAAATGTTTTATTTTTGAACGTCAGTTCACATTTGTAGGTGGATCATCAGTGTTAGAGCTAAAATTAGCATGTTTAAAGTGATTTTCATGCTTCCAGGGGCTCGGGAAGTTAATTAAATACCATTTGGAGGCATTTAATGTTCGAGCAAAAACGGCTGATTTTCGACAAAAGAGATAACACCCCCCCATTACGTCATGCTTCAGAAATGTGGAAAATGGTCCGTTTTCAAATGTTTTATTTTTGAACGTCAGTTCACATTTGTAGGTGGATCATCAGTGTTAGAGCTAAAATTAGCATGTTTAAAGTGATTTTCATGCTTCCAGGGGCCCAAAACACAAGATTTATGGAATGGTTAAAAGTGCATGAAAATGGCCAATTTACTCACTCTGAGTTCTCAAAAAGGGTTTCTTCACCCCGGGAAGTTAATTAAATACCATTTGGAGGCATTTAATGTTCGAGCAAAAACGGCTGATTTTCGACAAAAGAGATAACACCCCCCCATTACGTCATGCTTCAGAAATGTGGAAAATGGTCCGTTTTCAAATGTTTTATTTTTGAACGTCAGTTCACATTTGTAGGTGGATCATCAGTGTTAGAGCTAAAATTTGCATGTTTAAAGTGATTTTCATGCTTCCAGGGGCTCGGGAAGTTAATTAAATACCATTTGGAGGCATGTAATGTTCGAGCAAAAACGGCTGATTTTCGACAAAAGAGATAATACCCCCCCATTACGTCATGCTTCAGAAATGTGGAAAATGGTCCGTTTTCAAATGTTTTATTTTTGAACGTCAGTTCACATTTGTAGGTGGATCATCAGTGTTAGAGCTAAAATTAGCATGTTTAAAGTGATTTTCATGCTTCCAGGGGCTCGGGAAGTTAATTAAATACCATTTGGAGGCATTTAATGTTCGAGCAAAAACGGCTGATTTTCGACAAAAGAGATAACACCCCCCCATTACGTCATGCTTCAGAAATGTGGAAAATGGTCCGTTTTCAAATGTTTTATTTTTGAACGTCAGTTCACATTTGTAGGTGGATCATCAGTGTTAGAGCTAAAATTAGCATGTTTAATGTGATTTTCATGCTTCCAGGGGCTCGGGAAGTTAATTAAATACCATTTGGAGGCATTTAATGTTCGAGCAAAAACGGCTGATTTTCGACAAAAGAGATAACACCCCCCCATTACGTCATGCTTCAGAAATGTGGAAAATGGTCCGTTTTCAAATGTTTTATTTTTGAACGTCAGTTCACATTTGTAGGTGGATCATCAGTGTTAGAGCTAAAATTAGCATGTTTAAAGTGATTTTCATGCTTCCAGGGGCTCGGGAAGTTAATTAAATACCATTTGGAGGCATTTAATGTTCGAGCAAAAACGGCTGATTTTCGACAAAAGAGATAACACCCCCCCATTACGTCATGCTTCAGAAATGTGGAAAATGGTCCGTTTTCAAATGTTTTATTTTTGAACGTCAGTTCACATTTGTAGGTGGATCATCAGTGTTAGAGCTAAAATTAGCATGTTTAAAGTGATTTTCATGCTTCCAGGGGCCCAAAACACAAGATTTATGGAATGGTTAAAAGTGCATGAAAATGGCCAATTTACTCACTCTGAGTTCTCAAAAAGGGTTTCTTCACCCCGGGAAGTTAATTAAATACCATTTGGAGGCATTTAATGTTCAAGCAAAAACGGCTGATTTTCGACAAAAGAGATAACACCCCCCCATTACGTCATGCTTCAGAAATGTGGAAAATGGTCAGTTTTCAAATGTTTTATTTTTGAACGTCAGTTCACATTTGTAGGTGGATCATCAGTGTTAGAGCTAAAATTAGCATGTTTAAAGTGATTTTCATGCTTCCAGGGGCTCGGGAAGTTAATTAAATACCATTTGGAGGCATTTAATGTTCGAGCAAAAACGGCTGATTTTCGACAAAAGAGATAACACCCCCCCATTACGTCATGCTTCAGAAATGCGGAAAATGGTCCGTTTTCAAATGTTTTATTTTTGAACGTCAGTTCACATTTGTAGGTGGATCATCAGTGTTAGAGCTAAAATTAGCATGTTTAAAGTGATTTTCATGCTTCCAGGGGCTCGGGAAGTGAAATAAATACCATTTGGAGGCATTTAATGTTCGAGCAAAAACGGCTGATTTTCGACAAAAGAGATAACACCCCCCCATTACGTCATGCTTCAGAAATGTGGAAAATGGTCCGTTTTCAAATGTTTTATTTTTGAACGTCAGTTCACATTTGTAGGTGGATCATCAGTGTTAGAGCTAAAATTAGCATGTTTAAAGTGATTTTCATGCTTCCAGGGGCTCGGGAAGTTAATTAAATACCATTTGGAGGCATTTAATGTTCGAGCAAAAACGGCTGATTTTCGACAAAAGAGATAACACCCCCCCATTACGTCATGCTTCAGAAATGTGGAAAATGGTCCGTTTTCAAATGTTTTATTTTTGAACGTCAGTTCACATTTGTAGGTGGATCATCAGTGTTAGAGCTAAAATTAGCATGTTTAAAGTGATTTTCATGCTTCCAGGGGCCCAAAACACAAGATTAATGGAATGGTTAAAAGTGCATGAAAATGGCCAATTTACTCACTCTGAGTTCTCAAAAAGGGTTTCTTCACCCCGGGAAGTTAATTAAATACCATTTGGAGGCATTTAATGTTCGAGCAAAAACGGCTGATTTTCGACAAAAGAGATAACACCCCCCCATTACGTCATGCTTCAGAAATGTGGAAAATGGTCCGTTTTCAAATGTTTTATTTTTGAACGTCAGTTCACATTTGTAGGTGGATCATCAGTGTTAGAGCTAAAATTAGCATGTTTAAAGTGATTTTCATGCTTCCAGGGGCTCGGGAAGTTAATTAAATACCATTTGGAGGCATTTAATGTTCGAGCAAAAACGGCTGATTTTCGACAAAAGAGATAACACCCCCCCATTACGTCATGCTTCAGAAATGTGGAAAATGGTCCGTTTTCAAATGTTTTATTTTTGAACGTCAGTTCACATTTGTAGGTGGATCATCAGTGTTAGAGCTAAAATTAGCATGTTTAAAGTGATTTTCATGCTTCCAGGGGCTCGGGAAGTTAATTAAATACCATTTGGAGGCATTTAATGTTCGAGCAAAAACGGCTGATTTTCGACAAAAGAGATAACACCCCCCCATTACGTCATGCTTCAGAAATGTGGAAAATGGTCCGTTTTCAAATGTTTTATTTTTGAACGTCAGTTCACATTTGTAGGTGGATCATCAGTGTTAGAGCTAAAATTAGCATGTTTAAAGTGATTTTCATGCTTCCAGGGGCTCGGGAAGTTAATTAAATACCATTTGGAGGCATTTAATGTTCGAGCAAAAACGGCTGATTTTCGACAAAAGAGATAACACCCCCCCATTACGTCATGCTTCAGAAATGTGGAAAATGGTCCGTTTTCAAATGTTTTATTTTTGAACGTCAGTTCACATTTGTAGGTGGATCATCAGTGTTAGAGCTAAAATTAGCATGTTTAAAGTGATTTTCATGCTTCCAGGGGCCCAAAACACAAGATTTATGGAATGGTTAAAAGTGCATGAAAATGGCCAATTTACTCACTCTGAGTTCTCAAAAAGGGTTTCTTCACCCCGGGAAGTTAATTAAATACCATTTGGAGGCATTTAATGTTCGAGCAAAAACAGCTGATTTTCGACAAAAGAGATAACACCCCCCCATTACGTCATGCTTCAGAAATGTGGAAAATGGTCCGTTTTCAAATGTTTTATTTTTGAACGTCAGTTCACATTTGTAGGTGGATCATCAGTGTTAGAGCTAAAATTAGCATGTTTAAAGTGATTTTCATGCTTCCAGGGGCTCGGGAAGTTAATTAAATACCATTTGGAGGCATTTAATGTTCGAGCAAAAACGGCTGATTTTCGACAAAAGAGATAACACCCCCCCATTACGTCATGCTTCAGAAATGTGGAAAATGGTCCGTTTTCAAATGTTTTATTTTTGAACGTCAGTTCACATTTGTAGGTGGATCATCAGTGTTAGAGCTAAAATTAGCATGTTTAAAGTGATTTTCATGCTTCCAGGGGCTCGGGAAGTGAAATAAATACCATTTGGAGGCATTTAATGTTCGAGCAAAAACGGCTGATTTTCGACAAAAGAGATAACACCCCCCCATTACGTCATGCTTCAGAAATGTGGAAAATGGTCCGTTTTCAAATGTTTTATTTTTGAACGTCAGTTCACATTTGTAGGTGGATCATCAGTGTTAGAGCTAAAAGTAGCATGTTTAAAGTGATTTTCATGCTTCCAGGGGCTCGGGAAGTTAATTAAATACCATTTGGAGGCATTTAATGTTGGAGCAAAAACGGCTGATTTTCGACAAAAGAGATAACACCCCCCCCATTACGTCATGCTTCAGAAATGTGGAAAATGGTCCGTTTTCAAATGTTTTATTTTTGAACGTCAGTTCACATTTGTAGGTGGATCATCAGTGTTAGAGCTAAAATTAGCATGTTTAAAGTGATTTTCATGCTTCCAGGGGCTCGGGAAGTTAATTAAATACCATTTGGAGGCATTTAATGTTCGAGCAAAAACGGCTGATTTTCGACAAAAGAGATAACACCCCCCCATTACGTCATGCTTCAGAAATGTGGAAAATGGTCCGTTTTCAAATGTTTTATTTTTGAACGTCAGTTCACATTTGTAGGTGGATCATCAGTGTTAGAGCTAAAATAAACATGTTTAAAGTGATTTTCATGCTTCCAGGGGCCCAAAACACAAGATTTATGGAATGGTTAAAAGTGCATGAAAATGGCCAATTTACTCACTCTGAGTTCTCAAAAAGGGTTTCTTCACCCCGGGAAGTTAATTAAATACCATTTGGAGGCATTTAATGTTCGAGCAAAAACGGCTGATTTTCGACAAAAGAGATAACACCCTACCATTACGTCATGCTTCAGAAATGTGGAAAATGGTCCGTTTTCAAATGTTTTATTTTTGAACGTCAGTTCACATTTGTAGGTGGATCATCAGTGTTAGAGCTAAAATTAGCATGTTTAAAGTGATTTTCATGCTTCCAGGGGCTCGGGAAGTTAATTAAATACCATTTGGAGGCATTTAATGTTCGAGCAAAAACGGCTGATTTTCGACAAAAGAGATAACACCCCCCCATTACGTCATGCTTCAGAAATGTGGAAAATGGTCCGTTTTCAAATGTTTTATTTTTGAACGTCAGTTCACATTTGTAGGTGGATCATCAGTGTTAGAGCTAAAATTAGCATGTTTAAAGTGATTTTCATGCTTCCAGGGGCTCGGGAAGTTAATTAAATACCATTTGGAGGCATTTAATGTTCGAGCAAAAACGGCTGATTTTCGACAAAAGAGATAACACCCCCCCATTACGTCATGCTTCAGAAATGTGGAAAATGGTCCGTTTTCAAATGTTTTATTTTTGAACGTCAGTTCACATTTGTAGGTGGATCATCAGTGTTAGAGCTAAAATTAGCATGTTTAAAGTGATTTTCATGCTTCCAGGATCTCGGGAAGTTAATTAAATACCATTTGGAGGCATTTAATGTTCGAGCAAAAACGGCTGATTTTCGACAAAAGAGATAACACCCCCCCATTACGTCATGCTTCAGAAATGTGGAAAATGGTCCGTTTTCAAATGTTTTATTTTTGAACGTCAGTTCACATTTGTAGGTGGATCATCAGTGTTAGAGCTAAAATTAGCATGTTTAAAGTGATTTTCATGCTTCCAGGGGCTCGGGAAGTTAATTAAATACCATTTGGAGGCATTTAATGTTCGAGCAAAAATGGCTGATTTTCGACAAAAGAGATAACACCCCCCCATTACGTCATGCTTCCGAAATGTGGAAAATGGTCTGTTTTCAAATGTTTTATTTTTGAACGTCAGTTCACATTTGTAGGTGGATCATCAGTGTTAGAGCTAAAATTAGCATGTTTAAAGTGATTTTCATGCTTCCAGGGGCTCGGGAAGTTAATTAAATACCATTTGGAGGCATTTAATGTTCGAGCAAAAACGGCTGATTTTCGACAAAAGAGATAACACCCCCCCATTACGTCATGCTTCAGAAATGTGGAAAATGGTCCGTTTTCAAATGTTTTATTTTTGAACGTCAGTTCACATTTGTAGGTGGATCATCAGTGTTAGAGCTAAAATTAGCATGTTTAAAGTGATTTTCATGCTTCCAGGGGCCCAAAACACAAGATTTATGGAATGGTTAAAAGTGCATGAAAATGGCCAATTTACTCACTCTGAGTTCTCAAAAAGGGTTTATTCACCCCGGGAAGTTAATTAAATACCATTTGGAGGCATTTAATGTTCGAGCAAAAACGGCTGATTTTCGACAAAAGAGATAACACCCCCCATTACGTCATGCTTCAGAAATGTGGAAAATGGTCCGTTTTCAAATGTTTTATTTTTGAACGTCAGTTCACATTTGTAGGTGGATCATCAGTGTTAGAGCTAAAATTTGCATGTTTAAAGTGATTTTCATGCTTCCAGGGGCTCGGGAAGTTAATTAAATACCATTTGGAGGCATTTAATGTTCGAGCAAAAACGGCTGATTTTCGACAAAAGAGATAATACCCCCCCATTACGTCATGCTTCAGAAATGTGGAAAATGGTCCGTTTTCAAATGTTTTATTTTTGAACGTCAGTTCACATTTGTAGGTGGATCATCAGTGTTAGAGCTAAAATTAGCATGTTTAAAGTGATTTTCATGCTTCCAGGGGCTCGGGAAGTTAATTAAATACCATTTGGAGGCATTTAATGTTCGAGCAAAAACGGCTGATTTTCGACAAAAGAGATAACACCCCCCCATTACGTCATGCTTCAGAAATGTGGAAAATGGTCCGTTTTCAAATGTTTTATTTTTGAACGTCAGTTCACATTTGTAGGTGGATCATCAGTGTTAGAGCTAAAATTAGCATGTTTAAAGTGATTTTCATGCTTCCAGGGGCCCAAAACACAAGATTTATGGAATGGTTAAAAGTGCATGAAAATGGCCAATTTACTCACTCTGAGTTCTCAAAAAGGGTTTCTTCACCCCGGGAAGTTAATTAAATACCATTTGGAGGCATTTAATGTTCAAGCAAAAACGGCTGATTTTCGACAAAAGAGATAACACCCCCCCATTACGTCATGCTTCAGAAATGTGGAAAATGGTCAGTTTTCAAATGTTTTATTTTTGAACGTCAGTTCACATTTGTAGGTGGATCATCAGTGTTAGAGCTAAAATTAGCATGTTTAAAGTGATTTTCATGCTTCCAGGGGCTCGGGAAGTTAATTAAATACCATTTGGAGGCATTTAATGTTCGAGCAAAAACGGCTGATTTTCGACAAAAGAGATAACACCCCCCCATTACGTCATGCTTCAGAAATGTGGAAAATGGTCCGTTTTCAAATGTTTTATTTTTGAACGTCAGTTCACATTTGTAGGTGGATCATCAGTGTTAGAGCTAAAATTAGCATGTTTAAAGTGATTTTCATGCTTCCAGGGGCCCAAAACACAAGATTAATGGAATGGTTAAAAGTGCATGAAAATGGCCAATTTACTCACTCTGAGTTCTCAAAAAGGGTTTCTTCACCCCGGGAAGTTAATTAAATACCATTTGGAGGCATTTAATGTTCGAGCAAAAACGGCTGATTTTCGACAAAAGAGATAACACCCCCCCATTACGTCATGCTTCAGAAATGTGGAAAATGGTCCGTTTTCAAATGTTTTATTTTTGAACGTCAGTTCACATTTGTAGGTGGATCATCAGTGTTAGAGCTAAAATTAGCATGTTTAAAGTGATTTTCATGCTTCCAGGGGCTCGGGAAGTTAATTAAATACCATTTGGAGGCATTTAATGTTCGAGCAAAAACGGCTGATTTTCGACAAAAGAGATAACACCCCCCCATTACGTCATGCTTCAGAAATGTGGAAAATGGTCCGTTTTCAAATGTTTTATTTTTGAACGTCAGTTCACATTTGTAGGTGGATCATCAGTGTTAGAGCTAAAATTAGCATGTTTAAAGTGATTTTCATGCTTCCAGGGGCTCGGGAAGTTAATTAAATACCATTTGGAGGCATTTAATGTTCGAGCAAAAACGGCTGATTTTCGACAAAAGAGATAACACCCCCCCATTACGTCATGCTTCAGAAATGTGGAAAATGGTCCGTTTTCAAATGTTTTATTTTTGAACGTCAGTTCACATTTGTAGGTGGATCATCAGTGTTAGAGCTAAAATTAGCATGTTTAAAGTGATTTTCATGCTTCCAGGGGCTCGGGAAGTTAATTAAATACCATTTGGAGGCATTTAATGTTCGAGCAAAAACGGCTGATTTTCGACAAAAGAGATAACACCCCCCCATTACGTCATGCTTCAGAAATGTGGAAAATGGTCCGTTTTCAAATGTTTTATTTTTGAACGTCAGTTCACATTTGTAGGTGGATCATCAGTGTTAGAGCTAAAATTAGCATGTTTAAAGTGATTTTCATGCTTCCAGGGGCTCGGGAAGTTAATTAAATACCATTTGGAGGCATTTAATGTTCGAGCAAAAACGGCTGATTTTCGACAAAAGAGATAACACCCCCCCATTACGTCATGCTTCAGAAATGTGGAAAATGGTCCGTTTTCAAATGTTTTATTTTTGAACGTCAGTTCACATTTGTAGGTGGATCATCAGTGTTAGAGCTAAAATTAGCATGTTTAAAGTGATTTTCATGCTTCCAGGGGCCCAAAACACAAGATTTATGGAATGGTTAAAAGTGCATGAAAATGGCCAATTTACTCACTCTGAGTTCTCAAAAAGGGTTTCTTCACCCCGGGAAGTTAATTAAATACCATTTGGAGGCATTTAATGTTCGAGCAAAAACAGCTGATTTTCGACAAAAGAGATAACACCCCCCCATTACGTCATGCTTCAGAAATGTGGAAAATAGTCCGTTTTCAAATGTTTTATTTTTGAACGTCAGTTCACATTTGTAGGTGGATCATCAGTGTTAGAGCTAAAATTAGCATGTTTAAAGTGATTTTCATGCTTCCAGGGGCTCGGGAAGTTAATTAAATACCATTTGGAGGCATTTAATGTTCGAGCAAAAACGGCTGATTTTCGACAAAAGAGATAACACCCCCCCATTACGTCATGCTTCAGAAATGTGGAAAATGGTCCGTTTTCAAATGTTTTATTTTTGAACGTCAGTTCACATTTGTAGGTGGATCATCAGTGTTAGAGCTAAAATTAGCATGTTTAAAGTGATTTTCATGCTTCCAGGGGCTCGGGAAGTGAAATAAATACCATTTGGAGGCATTTAATGTTCGAGCAAAAACGGCTGATTTTCGACAAAAGAGATAACACCCCCCCATTACGTCATGCTTCAGAAATGTGGAAAATGGTCCGTTTTCAAATGTTTTATTTTTGAACGTCAGTTCACATTTGTAGGTGGATCATCAGTGTTAGAGCTAAAAGTAGCATGTTTAAAGTGATTTTCATGCTTCCAGGGGCTCGGGAAGTTAATTAAATACCATTTGGAGGCATTTAATGTTGGAGCAAAAACGGCTGATTTTCGACAAAAGAGATAACACCCCCCCCATTACGTCATGCTTCAGAAATGTGGAAAATGGTCCGTTTTCAAATGTTTAATTTTTGAACGTCAGTTCACATTTGTAGGTGGATCATCAGTGTTAGAGCTAAAATTAGCATGTTTAAAGTGATTTTCATGCTTCCAGGGGCTCGGGAAGTTAATTAAATACCATTTGGAGGCATTTAATGTTCGAGCAAAAACGGCTGATTTTCGACAAAAGAGATAACACCCCCCCATTACGTCATGCTTCAGAAATGTGGAAAATGGTCCGTTTTCAAATGTTTTATTTTTGAACGTCAGTTCACATTTGTAGGTGGATCATCAGTGTTAGAGCTAAAATAAACATGTTTAAAGTTATTTTCATGCTTCCAGGGGCCCAAAACACAAGATTTATGGAATGGTTAAAAGTGCATGAAAATGGCCAATTTACTCACTCTGAGTTCTCAAAAAGGGTTTCTTCACCCCGGGAAGTTAATTAAATACCATTTGGAGGCATTTAATGTTCGAGCAAAAACGGCTGATTT
Source organism: Lissotriton vulgaris (assembly GCF_964263255.1). Classification (NCBI taxonomy): domain Eukaryota; kingdom Metazoa; phylum Chordata; class Amphibia; order Caudata; family Salamandridae; genus Lissotriton; species Lissotriton vulgaris. Next base: position 102,974 of record NW_028245771.1, on the reverse strand, counting down.
TCGACAAAAGAGATAACACCCTACCATTACGTCATGCTTCAGAAATGTGGAAAATGGTCCGTTTTCAAATGTTTTATTTTTGAACGTCAGTTCACATTTGTAGGTGGATCATCAGTGTTAGAGCTAAAATTAGCATGTTTAAAGTGATTTTCATGCTTCCAGGGGCTCGGGAAGTTAATTAAATACCATTTGGAGGCATTTAATGTTCGAGCAAAAACGGCTGATTTTCGACAAAAGAGATAACACCCCCCCATTACGTCATGCTTCAGAAATGTGGAAAATGGTCCGTTTTCAAATGTTTTATTTTTGAACGTCAGTTCACATTTGTAGGTGGATCATCAGTGTTAGAGCTAAAATTAGCATGTTTAAAGTGATTTTCATGCTTCCAGGGGCTCGGGAAGTTAATTAAATACCATTTGGAGGCATTTAATGTTCGAGCAAAAACGGCTGATTTTCGACAAAAGAGATAACACCCCCCCATTACGTCATGCTTCAGAAATGTGGAAAATGGTCCGTTTTCAAATGTTTTATTTTTGAACGTCAGTTCACATTTGTAGGTGGATCATCAGTGTTAGAGCTAAAATTAGCATGTTTAAAGTGATTTTCATGCTTCCAGGATCTCGGGAAGTTAATTAAATACCATTTGGAGGCATTTAATGTTCGAGCAAAAACGGCTGATTTTCGACAAAAGAGATAACACCCCCCCATTACGTCATGCTTCAGAAATGTGGAAAATGGTCCGTTTTCAAATGTTTTATTTTTGAACGTCAGTTCACATTTGTAGGTGGATCATCAGTGTTAGAGCTAAAATTAGCATGTTTAAAGTGATTTTCATGCTTCCAGGGGCTCGGGAAGTTAATTAAATACCATTTGGAGGCATTTAATGTTCGAGCAAAAACGGCTGATTTTCGACAAAAGAGATAACACCCCCCCATTACGTCATGCTTCAGAAATGTGGAAAATGGTCTGTTTTCAAATGTTTTATTTTTGAACGTCAGTTCACATTTGTAGGTGGATCATCAGTGTTAGAGCTAAAATTAGCATGTTTAAAGTGATTTTCATGCTTCCAGGGGCTCGGGAAGTTAATTAAATACCATTTGGAGGCATTTAATGTTCGAGCAAAAACGGCTGATTTTCGACAAAAGAGATAACACCCCCCATTACGTCATGCTTCAGAAATGTGGAAAATGGTCCGTTTTCAAATGTTTTATTTTTTAACGTCAGTTCACATTTGTAGGTGGATCATCAGTGTTAGAGCTAAAATTAGCATGTTTAAAGTGATTTTCATGCTTCCAGGGGCCCAAAACACAAGATTTATGGAATGGTTAAAAGTGCATGAAAATGGCCAATTTACTCACTCTGAGTTCTCAAAAAGGGTTTCTTCACCCCGGGAAGTTAATTAAATACCATTTGGAGGCATTTAATGTTCGAGCAAAAACGGCTGATTTTCGACAAAAGAGATAACACCCCCCCATTACGTCATGCTTCAGAAATGTGGAAAATGGTCCGTTTTCAAATGTTTTATTTTTGAACGTCAGTTCACATTTGTAGGTGGATCATCAGTGTTAGAGCTAAAATTTGCATGTTTAAAGTGATTTTCATGCTTCCAGGGGCTCGGGAAGTTAATTAAATACCATTTGGAGGCATTTAATGTTCGAGCAAAAACGGCTGATTTTCGACAAAAGAGATAATACCCCCCCATTACGTCATGCTTCAGAAATGTGGAAAATGGTCCGTTTTCAAATGTTTTATTTTTGAACGTCAGTTCACATTTGTAGGTGGATCATCAGTGTTAGAGCTAAAATTAGCATGTTTAAAGTGATTTTCATGCTTCCAGGGGCTCGGGAAGTTAATTAAATACCATTTGGAGGCATTTAATGTTCGAGCAAAAACGGCTGATTTTCGACAAAAGAGATAACACCCCCCCATTACGTCATGCTTCAGAAATGTGGAAAATGGTCCGTTTTCAAATGTTTTATTTTTGAACGTCAGTTCACATTTGTAGGTGGATCATCAGTGTTAGAGCTAAAATTAGCATGTTTAATGTGATTTTCATGCTTCCAGGGGCTCGGGAAGTTAATTAAATACCATTTGGAGGCATTTAATGTTCGAGCAAAAACGGCTGATTTTCGACAAAAGAGATAACACCCCCCATTACGTCATGCTTCAGAAATGTGGAAAATGGTTCGTTTTCAAATGTTTTATTTTTGAACGTCAGTTCACATTTGTAGGTGGATCATCAGTGTTAGAGCTAAAATTAGCATGTTTAAAGTGATTTTCATGCTTCCAGGGGCTCGGGAAGTTAATTAAATACCATTTGGAGGCATTTAATGTTCGAGCAAAAACGGCTGATTTTCGACAAAAGAGATAACACCCCCCCATTACGTCATGCTTCAGAAATGTGGAAAATGGTCCGTTTTCAAATGTTTTATTTTTGAACGTCAGTTCACATTTGTAGGTGGATCATCAGTGTTAGAGCTAAAATTAGCATGTTTAAAGTGATTTTCATGCTTCCAGGGGCCCGAAACACAAGATTTATGGAATGGTTAAAAGTGCATGAAAATGGCCAATTTACTCACTCTGAGTTCTCAAAAAGGGTTTCTTCACCCCGGGAAGTTAATTAAATACCATTTGGAGGCATTTAATGTTCAAGCAAAAACGGCTGATTTTCGACAAAAGAGATAACACCCCCCCATTACGTCATGCTTCAGAAATGTGGAAAATGGTCAGTTTTCAAATGTTTTATTTTTGAACGTCAGTTCACATTTGTAGGTGGATCATCAGTGTTAGAGCTAAAATTAGCATGTTTAAAGTGATTTTCATGCTTCCAGGGGCTCGGGAAGTTAATTAAATACCATTTGGAGGCATTTAATGTTCGAGCAAAAACGGGTGATTTTCGACAAAAGAGATAACACCCCCCCATTACGTCATGCTTCAGAAATGTGGAAAATGGTCCGTTTTCAAATGTTTTATTTTTGAACGTCAGTTCACATTTGTAGGTGGATCATCAGTGTTAGAGCTAAAATTAGCATGTTTAAAGTGATTTTCATGCTCCAGGGGCTCGGGAAGTGAAATAAATACCATTTGGAGGCATTTAATGTTCGAGCAAAAACGGCTGATTTTCGACAAAAGAGATAACACCCCCCCCATTACGTCATGCTTCAGAAATGTGGAAAATGGTCCGTTTTCAAATGTTTTATTTTTGAACGTCAGTTCACATTTGTAGGTGGATCATCAGTGTTAGAGCTAAAATTAGCATGTTTAAAGTGATTTTCATGCTTCCAGGGGCTCGGGAAGTTAATTAAATACCATTTGGAGGCATTTAATGTTCGAGCAAAAATGGCTGATTTTCGACAAAAGAGATAACACCCCCCCCATTACGTCATGCTTCAGAAATGTGGAAAATGGTCCGTTTTCAAATGTTTTATTTTTGAACGTCAGTTCACATTTGTAGGTGGATCATCAGTGTTAGAGCTAAAATTAGCATGTTTAAAGTGATTTTCATGCTTCCAGGGGCCCAAAACACAAGATTAATGGAATGGTTAAAAGTGCATGAAAATGGCCAATTTACTCACTCTGAGTTCTCAAAAAGGGTTTCTTCACCCCGGGAAGTTAATTAAATACCATTTGGAGGCATTTAATGTTCGAGCAAAAACGGCTGATTTTCGACAAAAGAGATAACACCCCCCCATTACGTCATGCTTCAGAAATGTGGAAAATGGTCCGTTTTCAAATGTTTTATTTTTGAACGTCAGTTCACATTTGTAGGTGGATCATCAGTGTTAGAGCTAAAAGTAGCATGTTTAAAGTGATTTTCATGCTTCCAGGGGCTCGGGAAGTTAATTAAATACCATTTGGAGGCATTTAATGTTGGAGCAAAAACGGCTGATTTTCGACAAAAGAGATAACACCCCCCCCATTACGTCATGCTTCAGAAATGTGGAAAATGGTCCGTTTTCAAATGTTTTATTTTTGAACGTCAGTTCACATTTGTAGGTGGATCATCAGTGTTAGAGCTAAAATTAGCATGTTTAAAGTGATTTTCATGCTTCCAGGGGCTCAGGAAGTTAATTAAATACCATTTGGAGGCATTTAATGTTCGAGCAAAAACGGCTGATTTTCGACAAAAGAGATAACACCCCCCCATTACGTCATGCTTCAGAAATGTGGAAAATGGTCCGTTTTCAAATGTTTTATTTTTGAACGTCAGTTCACATTTGTAGGTGGATCATCAGTGTTAGAGCTAAAATAAACATGTTTAAAGTGATTTTCATGCTTCCAGGGGCCCAAAACACAAGATTTATGGAATGGTTAAAAGTGCATGAAAATGGCCAATTTACTCACTCTGAGTTCTCAAAAAGGGTTTCTTCATCCCGGGAAGTTAATTAAATACCATTTGGAGGCATTTAATGTTCGAGCAAAAACGGCTGATTTTCGACAAAAGAGATAACACCCTACCATTACGTCATGCTTCAGAAATGTGGAAAATGGTCCGTTTTCAAATGTTTTATTTTTGAACGTCAGTTCACATTTGTAGGTGGATCATCAGTGTTAGAGCTAAAATTAGCATGTTTAAAGTGATTTTCATGCTTCCAGGGGCTCGGGAAGTTAATTAAATACCATTTGGAGGCATTTAATGTTCGAGCAAAAACGGCTGATTTACGACAAAAGAGATAACACCCCCCCATTACGTCATGCTTCAGAAATGTGGAAAATGGTCCGTTTTCAAATGTTTTATTTTTGAACGTCAGTTCACATTTGTAGGTGGATCATCAGTGTTAGAGCTAAAATTAGCATGTTTAAAGTGATTTTCATGCTTCCAGGGGCTCGGGAAGTTAATTAAATACCATTTGGAGGCATTTAATGCTCGAGCAAAAACGGCTGATTTTCGACAAAAGAGATAACACCCCCCCATTACGTCATGCTTCAGAAATGTGGAAAATGGTCCGTTTTCAAATGTTTTATTTTTGAACGTCAGTTCACATTTGTAGGTGGATCATCAGTGTTAGAGCTAAAATTAGCATGTTTAAAGTGATTTTCATGCTTCCAGGGGCCCAAAACACAAGATTTATGGAATGGTTAAAAGTGCATGAAAATGGCCAATTTACTCACTCTGAGTTCTCAAAAAGGGTTTCTTCACCCCGGGAAGTTAATTAAATACCATTTGGAGGCATTTAATGTTCGAGCAAAAACGGCTGATTTTCGACAAAAGAGATAACACCCCCCCATTACGTCATGCTTCAGAAATGTGGAAAATGGTCCGTTTTCAAATGTTTTATTTTTGAACGTCAGTTCACATTTGTAGGTGGATCATCAGTGTTAGAGCTAAAATTAGCATGTTTAAAATGATTTTCATGCTTCCAGGGGCTCGGGAAGTTAATTAAATACCATTTGGAGGCATTTAATGTTCGAGCAAAAACGGCTGATTTTCGACAAAAGAGATAACACCCCCCCATTACGTCATGCTTCAGAAATGTGGAAAATGGTCCGTTTTCAAATGTTTTATTTTTGAACGTCAGTTCACATTTGTAGGTGGATCATCAGTGTTAGAGCTAAAATTAGCATGTTTAAAGTGATTTTCATGCTTCCAGGGGCTCGGGAAGTTAATTAAATACCATTTGGAGGCATTTAATGTTCGAGCAAAAACGGCTGATTTTCGACAAAAGAGATAACACCCCCCCATTACGTCATGCTTCAGAAATGTGGAAAATGGTCCATTTTCAAATGTTTTATTTTTGAACGTCAGTTCACATTTGTAGGTGGATCATCAGTGTTAGAGCTAAAATTAGCATGTTTAAAGTGATTTTCATGCTTCCAGGGGCCCAAAACACAAGATTTATGGAATGGTTAAAAGTGCATGAAAATGGCCAATTTACTCACTCTGAGTTCTCAAAAAGGGTTTCTTCACCCCGGGAAGTGAAATAAATACCATTTGGAGGCATTTAATGTTCGAGCAAAAACGGCTGATTTTCGACAAAAGAGATAACACCCCCCCATTACGTCATGCTTCAGAAATGTGGAAAATGGTCCGTTTTCAAATGTTTTATTTTTGAACGTCAGTTCACATTTGTAGGTGGATCATCAGTGTTAGAGCTAAAATTAGCATGTTTAAAGTGATTTTCATGCTTCCAGGGGCTCGGGAAGTGAAATAAATACCATTTGGAGGCATTTAATGTTCGAGCAAAAACGGCTGATTTTCGACAAAAGAGATAACACCCCCCATTACGTCATGCTTCAGAAATGTGGAAAATGGTCCGTTTTCAAATGTTTTATTTTTGAACGTCAGTTTACATTTGTAGGTGGATCATCAGTGTTCGAGCTAAAATTAGCATGTTTAAAGTGATTTTCATGCTTCCAGGGGCTCGGGAAGTGAAATAAATACCATTTGGAGGCATTTAATGTTCGAGCAAAAACGGCTGATTTTCGACAAAAGAGATAACACCCCCCCATTACGTCATGCTTCAGAAATGTGGAAAATGGTCCGTTTTCAAATGTTTTATTTTTGAACGTCAGTTCACATTTGTAGGTGGATCATCAGTGTTAGAGCTAAAATTAGCATGTTTAAAGTGATTTTCATGCTTCCAGGGGCCCAAAACACAAGATTTATGGAATGGTTAAAAGTGCATGAAAATGGCCAATTTACTCACTCTGAGTTCTCAAAAAGGGTTTCTTCACCCCGGGAAGTTAATTAAATACCATTTGGAGGCATTTAATGTTCGAGCAAAAACGGCTGATTTTCGACAAAAGAGATAACACCCTACCATTACGTCATGCTTCAGAAATGTGGAAAATGGTCCGTTTTCAAATGTTTTATTTTTGAACGTCAGTTCACATTTGTAGGTGGATCATCAGTGTTAGAGCTAAAATTAGCATGTTTAAAGTGATTTTCATGCTTCCAGGGGCTCGGGAAGTTAATTAAATACCATTTGGAGGCATTTAATGTTCGAGCAAAAACGGCTGATTTTCGACAAAAGAGATAACACCCCCCCATTACGTCATGCTTCAGAAATGTGGAAAATGGTCCGTTTTCAAATGTTTTATTTTTGAACGTCAGTTCACATTTGTAGGTGGATCATCAGTGTTAGAGCTAAAATTAGCATGTTTAAAGTGATTTTCATGCTTCCAGGGGCTCGGGAAGTTAATTAAATACCATTTGGAGGCATTTAATGTTCGAGCAAAAACGGCTGATTTTCGACAAAAGAGATAACACCCCCCCATTACGTCATGCTTCAGAAATGTGGAAAATGGTCCGTTTTCAAATGTTTTATTTTTGAACGTCAGTTCACATTTGTAGGTGGATCATCAGTGTTAGAGCTAAAATTAGCATGTTTAAAGTGATTTTCATGCTTCCAGGATCTCGGGAAGTTAATTAAATACCATTTGGAGGCATTTAATGTTCGAGCAAAAACGGCTGATTTTCGACAAAAGAGATAACACCCCCCCATTACGTCATGCTTCAGAAATGTGGAAAATGGTCCGTTTTCAAATGTTTTATTTTTGAACGTCAGTTCACATTTGTAGGTGGATCATCAGTGTTAGAGCTAAAATTAGCATGTTTAAAGTGATTTTCATGCTTCCAGGGGCTCGGGAAGTTAATTAAATACCATTTGGAGGCATTTAATGTTCGAGCAAAAACGGCTGATTTTCGACAAAAGAGATAACACCCCCCCATTACGTCATGCTTCAGAAATGTGGAAAATGGTCTGTTTTCAAATGTTTTATTTTTGAACGTCAGTTCACATTTGTAGGTGGATCATCAGTGTTAGAGCTAAAATTAGCATGTTTAAAGTGATTTTCATGCTTCCAGGGGCTCGGGAAGTTAATTAAATACCATTTGGAGGCATTTAATGTTCGAGCAAAAACGGCTGATTTTCGACAAAAGAGATAACACCCCCCATTACGTCATGCTTCAGAAATGTGGAAAATGGTCCGTTTTCAAATGTTTTATTTTTTAACGTCAGTTCACATTTGTAGGTGGATCATCAGTGTTAGAGCTAAAATTAGCATGTTTAAAGTGATTTTCATGCTTCCAGGGGCCCAAAACACAAGATTTATGGAATGGTTAAAAGTGCATGAAAATGGCCAATTTACTCACTCTGAGTTCTCAAAAAGGGTTTCTTCACCCCGGGAAGTTAATTAAATACCATTTGGAGGCATTTAATGTTCGAGCAAAAACGGCTGATTTTCGACAAAAGAGATAACACCCCCCCCATTACGTCATGCTTCAGAAATGTGGAAAATGGTCCGTTTTCAAATGTTTTATTTTTGAACGTCAGTTCACATTTGTAGGTGGATCATCAGTGTTAGAGCTAAAATTTGCATGTTTAAAGTGATTTTCATGCTTCCAGGGGCTCGGGAAGTTAATTAAATACCATTTGGAGGCATTTAATGTTCGAGCAAAAACGGCTGATTTTCGACAAAAGAGATAATACCCCCCCATTACGTCATGCTTCAGAAATGTGGAAAATGGTCCGTTTTCAAATGTTTTATTTTTGAACGTCAGTTCACATTTGTAGGTGGATCATCAGTGTTAGAGCTAAAATTAGCATGTTTAAAGTGATTTTCATGCTTCCAGGGGCTCGGGAAGTTAATTAAATACCATTTGGAGGCATTTAATGTTCGAGCAAAAACGGCTGATTTTCGACAAAAGAGATAACACCCCCCCATTACGTCATGCTTCAGAAATGTGGAAAATGGTCCGTTTTCAAATGTTTTATTTTTGAACGTCAGTTCACATTTGTAGGTGGATCATCAGTGTTAGAGCTAAAATTAGCATGTTTAATGTGATTTTCATGCTTCCAGGGGCTCGGGAAGTTAATTAAATACCATTTGGAGGCATTTAATGTTCGAGCAAAAACGGCTGATTTTCGACAAAAGAGATAACACCCCCCCATTACGTCATGCTTCAGAAATGTGGAAAATGGTTCGTTTTCAAATGTTTTATTTTTGAACGTCAGTTCACATTTGTAGGTGGATCATCAGTGTTAGAGCTAAAATTAGCATGTTTAAAGTGATTTTCATGCTTCCAGGGGCTCGGGAAGTTAATTAAATACCATTTGGAGGCATTTAATGTTCGAGCAAAAACGGCTGATTTTCGACAAAAGAGATAACACCCCCCCATTACGTCATGCTTCAGAAATGTGGAAAATGGTCCGTTTTCAAATGTTTTATTTTTGAACGTCAGTTCACATTTGTAGGTGGATCATCAGTGTTAGAGCTAAAATTAGCATGTTTAAAGTGATTTTCATGCTTCCAGGGGCCCGAAACACAAGATTTATGGAATGGTTAAAGGTGCATGAAAATGGCCAATTTACTCACTCTGAGTTCTCAAAAAGGGTTTCTTCACCCCGGGAAGTTAATTAAATACCATTTGGAGGCATTTAATGTTCAAGCAAAAACGGCTGATTTTCGACAAAAGAGATAACACCCCCCCATTACGTCATGCTTCAGAAATGTGGAAAATGGTCAGTTTTCAAATGTTTTATTTTTGAACGTCAGTTCACATTTGTAGGTGGATCATCAGTGTTAGAGCTAAAATTAGCATGTTTAAAGTGATTTTCATGCTTCCAGGGGCTCGGGAAGTTAATTAAATACCATTTGGAGGCATTTAATGTTCGAGCAAAAACGGCTGATTTTCGACAAAAGAGATAACACCCCCCCATTACGTCATGCTTCAGAAATGTGGAAAATGGTCCGTTTTCAAATGTTTTATTTTTGAACGTCAGTTCACATTTGTAGGTGGATCATCAGTGTTAGAGCTAAAATTAGCATGTTTAAAGTGATTTTCATGCTCCAGGGGCTCGGGAAGTGAAATAAATACCATTTGGAGGCATTTAATGTTCGAGCAAAAACGGCTGATTTTCGACAAAAGAGATAACACCCCCCCCATTACGTCATGCTTCAGAAATGTGGAAAATGGTCCGTTTTCAAATGTTTTATTTTTGAACGTCAGTTCACATTTGTAGGTGGATCATCAGTGTTAGAGCTAAAATTAGCATGTTTAAAGTGATTTTCATGCTTCCAGGGGCTCGGGAAGTTAATTAAATACCATTTGGAGGCATTTAATGTTCGAGCAAAAACGGCTGATTTTCGACAAAAGAGATAACACCCCCCCCATTACGTCATGCTTCAGAAATGTGGAAAATGGTCCGTTTTCAAATGTTTTATTTTTGAACGTCAGTTCACATTTGTAGGTGGATCATCAGTGTTAGAGCTAAAATTAGCATGTTTAAAGTGATTTTCATGCTTCCAGGGGCCCAAAACACAAGATTAATGGAATGGTTAAAAGTGCATGAAAATGGCCAATTTACTCACTCTGAGTTCTCAAAAAGGGTTTCTTCACCCCGGGAAGTTAATTAAATACCATTTGGAGGCATTTAATGTTCGAGCAAAAACGGCTGATTTTCGACAAAAGAGATAACACCCTACCATTACGTCATGCTTCAGAAATGTGGAAAATGGTCCGTTTTCAAATGTTTTATTTTTGAACGTCAGTTCACATTTGTAGGTGGATCATCAGTGTTAGAGCTAAAATTAGCATGTTTAAAGTGATTTTCATGCTTCCAGGGGCTCGGGAAGTTAATTAAATACCATTTGGAGGCATTTAATGTTCGAGCAAAAACGGCTGATTTTCGACAAAAGAGATAACACCCCCCCATTACGTCATGCTTCAGAAATGTGGAAAATGGTCCGTTTTCAAATGTTTTATTTTTGAACGTCAGTTCACATTTGTAGGTGGATCATCAGTGTTAGAGCTAAAATTAGCATGTTTAAAGTGATTTTCATGCTTCCAGGGGCTCGGGAAGTTAATTAAATACCATTTGGAGGCATTTAATGTTCGAGCAAAAACGGCTGATTTTCGACAAAAGAGATAACACCCCCCCATTACGTCATGCTTCAGAAATGTGGAAAATGGTCCGTTTTCAAATGTTTTATTTTTGAACGTCAGTTCACATTTGTAGGTGGATCATCAGTGTTAGAGCTAAAATTAGCATGTTTAAAGTGATTTTCATGCTTCCAGGATCTCGGGAAGTTAATTAAATACCATTTGGAGGCATTTAATGTTCGAGCAAAAACGGCTGATTTTCGACAAAAGAGATAACACCCCCCCATTACGTCATGCTTCAGAAATGTGGAAAATGGTCCGTTTTCAAATGTTTTATTTTTGAACGTCAGTTCACATTTGTAGGTGGATCATCAGTGTTAGAGCTAAAATTAGCATGTTTAAAGTGATTTTCATGCTTCCAGGGGCTCGGGAAGTTAATTAAATACCATTTGGAGGCATTTAATGTTCGAGCAAAAACGGCTGATTTTCGACAAAAGAGATAACACCCCCCCATTACGTCATGCTTCAGAAATGTGGAAAATGGTCTGTTTTCAAATGTTTTATTTTTGAACGTCAGTTCACATTTGTAGGTGGATCATCAGTGTTAGAGCTAAAATTAGCATGTTTAAAGTGATTTTCATGCTTCCAGGGGCTCGGGAAGTTAATTAAATACCATTTGGAGGCATTTAATGTTCGAGCAAAAACGGCTGATTTTCGACAAAAGAGATAACACCCCCCATTACGTCATGCTTCAGAAATGTGGAAAATGGTCCGTTTTCAAATGTTTTATTTTTTAACGTCAGTTCACATTTGTAGGTGGATCATCAGTGTTAGAGCTAAAATTAGCATGTTTAAAGTGATTTTCATGCTTCCAGGGGCCCAAAACACAAGATTTATGGAATGGTTAAAAGTGCATGAAAATGGCCAATTTACTCACTCTGAGTTCTCAAAAAGGGTTTCTTCACCCCGGGAAGTTAATTAAATACCATTTGGAGGCATTTAATGTTCGAGCAAAAACGGCTGATTTTCGACAAAAGAGATAACACCCCCCCCATTACGTCATGCTTCAGAAATGTGGAAAATGGTCCGTTTTCAAATGTTTTATTTTTGAACGTCAGTTCACATTTGTAGGTGGATCATCAGTGTTAGAGCTAAAATTTGCATGTTTAAAGTGATTTTCATGCTTCCAGGGGCTCGGGAAGTTAATTAAATACCATTTGGAGGCATTTAATGTTCGAGCAAAAACGGCTGATTTTCGACAAAAGAGATAATACCCCCCCATTACGTCATGCTTCAGAAATGTGGAAAATGGTCCGTTTTCAAATGTTTTATTTTTGAACGTCAGTTCACATTTGTAGGTGGATCATCAGTGTTAGAGCTAAAATTAGCATGTTTAAAGTGATTTTCATGCTTCCAGGGGCTCGGGAAGTTAATTAAATACCATTTGGAGGCATTTAATGTTCGAGCAAAAACGGCTGATTTTCGACAAAAGAGATAACACCCCCCCATTACGTCATGCTTCAGAAATGTGGAAAATGGTCCGTTTTCAAATGTTTTATTTTTGAACGTCAGTTCACATTTGTAGGTGGATCATCAGTGTTAGAGCTAAAATTAGCATGTTTAATGTGATTTTCATGCTTCCAGGGGCTCGGGAAGTTAATTAAATACCATTTGGAGGCATTTAATGTTCGAGCAAAAACGGCTGATTTTCGACAAAAGAGATAACACCCCCCCATTACGTCATGCTTCAGAAATGTGGAAAATGGTTCGTTTTCAAATGTTTTATTTTTGAACGTCAGTTCACATTTGTAGGTGGATCATCAGTGTTAGAGCTAAAATTAGCATGTTTAAAGTGATTTTCATGCTTCCAGGGGCTCGGGAAGTTAATTAAATACCATTTGGAGGCATTTAATGTTCGAGCAAAAACGGCTGATTTTCGACAAAAGAGATAACACCCCCCCATTACGTCATGCTTCAGAAATGTGGAAAATGGTCCGTTTTCAAATGTTTTATTTTTGAACGTCATTTCACATTTGTAGGTGGATCATCAGTGTTAGAGCTAAAATTAGCATGTTTAAAGTGATTTTCATGCTTCCAGGGGCCCGAAACACAAGATTTATGGAATGGTTAAAGGTGCATGAAAATGGCCAATTTACTCACTCTGAGTTCTCAAAAAGGGTTTCTTCACCCCGGGAAGTTAATTAAATACCATTTGGAGGCATTTAATGTTCAAGCAAAAACGGCTGATTTTCGACAAAAGAGATAACACCCCCCCATTACGTCATGCTTCAGAAATGTGGAAAATGGTCAGTTTTCAAATGTTTTATTTTTGAACGTCAGTTCACATTTGTAGGTGGATCATCAGTGTTAGAGCTAAAATTAGCATGTTTAAAGTGATTTTCATGCTTCCAGGGGCTCGGGAAGTTAATTAAATACCATTTGGAGGCATTTAATGTTCGAGCAAAAACGGCTGATTTTCGACAAAAGAGATAACACCCCCCCATTACGTCATGCTTCAGAAATGTGGAAAATGGTCCGTTTTCAAATGTTTTATTTTTGAACGTCAGTTCACATTTGTAGGTGGATCATCAGTGTTAGAGCTAAAATTAGCATGTTTAAAGTGATTTTCATGCTCCAGGGGCTCGGGAAGTGAAATAAATACCATTTGGAGGCATTTAATGTTCGAGCAAAAACGGCTGATTTTCGACAAAAGAGATAACACCCCCCCCATTACGTCATGCTTCAGAAATGTGGAAAATGGTCCGTTTTCAAATGTTTTATTTTTGAACGTCAGTTCACATTTGTAGGTGGATCATCAGTGTTAGAGCTAAAATTAGCATGTTTAAAGTGATTTTCATGCTTCCAGGGGCTCGGGAAGTTAATTAAATACCATTTGGAGGCATTTAATGTTCGAGCAAAAACGGCTGATTTTCGACAAAAGAGATAACACCCCCCCCATTACGTCATGCTTCAGAAATGTGGAAAATGGTCCGTTTTCAAATGTTTTATTTTTGAACGTCAGTTCACATTTGTAGGTGGATCATCAGTGTTAGAGCTAAAATTAGCATGTTTAAAGTGATTTTCATGCTTCCAGGGGCCCAAAACACAAGATTAATGGAATGGTTAAAAGTGCATGAAAATGGCCAATTTACTCACTCTGAGTTCTCAAAAAGGGTTTCTTCACCCCGGGAAGTTAATTAAATACCATTTGGAGGCATTTAATGTTCGAGCAAAAACGGCTGATTTTCGACAAAAGAGATAACACCCCCCCATTACGTCATGCTTCAGAAATGTGGAAAATGGTCCGTTTTCAAATGTTTTATTTTTGAACGTCAGTTCACATTTGTAGGTGGATCATCAGTGTTAGAGCTAAAAGTAGCATGTTTAAAGTGATTTTCATGCTTCCAGGGGCTCGGGAAGTTAATTAAATACCATTTGGAGGCATTTAATGTTGGAGCAAAAACGGCTGATTTTCGACAAAAGAGATAACACCCCCCCCATTACGTCATGCTTCAGAAATGTGGAAAATGGTCCGTTTTCAAATGTTTTATTTTTGAACGTCAGTTCACATTTGTAGGTGGATCATCAGTGTTAGAGCTAAAATTAGCATGTTTAAAGTGATTTTCATGCTTCCAGGGGCTCGGGAAGTTAATTAAATACCATTTGGAGGCATTTAATGTTCGAGCAAAAACGGCTGATTTTCGACAAAAGAGATAACACCCCCCCATTACGTCATGCTTCAGAAATGTGGAAAATGGTCCGTTTTCAAATGTTTTATTTTTGAACGTCAGTTCACATTTGTAGGTGGATCATCAGTGTTAGAGCTAAAATAAACATGTTTAAAGTGATTTTCATGCTTCCAGGGGCCCAAAACACAAGATTTATGGAATGGTTAAAAGTGCATGAAAATGGCCAATTTACTCACTCTGAGTTCTCAAAAAGGGTTTCTTCATCCCGGGAAGTTAATTAAATACCATTTGGAGGCATTTAATGTTCGAGCAAAAACGGCTGATTTTCGACAAAAGAGATAACACCCTACCATTACGTCATGCTTCAGAAATGTGGAAAATGGTCCGTTTTCAAATGTTTTATTTTTGAACGTCAGTTCACATTTGTAGGTGGATCATCAGTGTTAGAGCTAAAATTAGCATGTTTAAAGTGATTTTCATGCTTCCAGGGGCTCGGGAAGTTAATTAAATACCATTTGGAGGCATTTAATGTTCGAGCAAAAACGGCTGATTTACGACAAAAGAGATAACACCCCCCCATTACGTCATGCTTCAGAAATGTGGAAAATGGTCCGTTTTCAAATGTTTTATTTTTGAACGTCAGTTCACATTTGTAGGTGGATCATCAGTGTTAGAGCTAAAATTAGCATGTTTAAAGTGATTTTCATGCTTCCAGGGGCTCGGGAAGTTAATTAAATACCATTTGGAGGCATTTAATGCTCGAGCAAAAACGGCTGATTTTCGACAAAAGAGATAACACCCCCCCATTACGTCATGCTTCAGAAATGTGGAAAATGGTCCGTTTTCAAATGTTTTATTTTTGAACGTCAGTTCACATTTGTAGGTGGATCATCAGTGTTAGAGCTAAAATTAGCATGTTTAAAGTGATTTTCATGCTTCCAGGGGCCCAAAACACAAGATTTATGGAATGGTTAAAAGTGCATGAAAATGGCCAATTTACTCACTCTGAGTTCTCAAAAAGGGTTTCTTCACCCCGGGAAGTTAATTAAATACCATTTGGAGGCATTTAATGTTCGAGCAAAAACGGCTGATTTTCGACAAAAGAGATAACACCCCCCCATTACGTCATGCTTCAGAAATGTGGAAAATGGTCCGTTTTCAAATGTTTTATTTTTGAACGTCAGTTCACATTTGTAGGTGGATCATCAGTGTTAGAGCTAAAATTAGCATGTTTAAAATGATTTTCATGCTTCCAGGGGCTCGGGAAGTTAATTAAATACCATTTGGAGGCATTTAATGTTCGAGCAAAAACGGCTGATTTTCGACAAAAGAGATAACACCCCCCCATTACGTCATGCTTCAGAAATGTGGAAAATGGTCCGTTTTCAAATGTTTTATTTTTGAACGTCAGTTCACATTTGTAGGTGGATCATCAGTGTTAGAGCTAAAATTAGCATGTTTAAAGTGATTTTCATGCTTCCAGGGGCTCGGGAAGTTAATTAAATACCATTTGGAGGCATTTAATGTTCGAGCAAAAACGGCTGATTTTCGACAAAAGAGATAACACCCCCCCATTACGTCATGCTTCAGAAATGTGGAAAATGGTCCATTTTCAAATGTTTTATTTTTGAACGTCAGTTCACATTTGTAGGTGGATCATCAGTGTTAGAGCTAAAATTAGCATGTTTAAAGTGATTTTCATGCTTCCAGGGGCCCAAAACACAAGATTTATGGAATGGTTAAAAGTGCATGAAAATGGCCAATTTACTCACTCTGAGTTCTCAAAAAGGGTTTCTTCACCCCGGGAAGTGAAATAAATACCATTTGGAGGCATTTAATGTTCGAGCAAAAACGGCTGATTTTCGACAAAAGAGATAACACCCCCCCATTACGTCATGCTTCAGAAATGTGGAAAATGGTCCGTTTTCAAATGTTTTATTTTTGAACGTCAGTTCACATTTGTAGGTGGATCATCAGTGTTAGAGCTAAAATTAGCATGTTTAAAGTGATTTTCATGCTTCCAGGGGCTCGGGAAGTGAAATAAATACCATTTGGAGGCATTTAATGTTCGAGCAAAAACGGCTGATTTTCGACAAAAGAGATAACACCCCCCATTACGTCATGCTTCAGAAATGTGGAAAATGGTCCGTTTTCAAATGTTTTATTTTTGAACGTCAGTTTACATTTGTAGGTGGATCATCAGTGTTCGAGCTAAAATTAGCATGTTTAAAGTGATTTTCATGCTTCCAGGGGCTCGGGAAGTGAAATAAATACCATTTGGAGGCATTTAATGTTCGAGCAAAAACGGCTGATTTTCGACAAAAGAGATAACACCCCCCCATTACGTCATGCTTCAGAAATGTGGAAAATGGTCCGTTTTCAAATGTTTTATTTTTGAACGTCAGTTCACATTTGTAGGTGGATCATCAGTGTTAGAGCTAAAAGTAGCATGTTTAAAGTGATTTTCATGCTTCCAGGGGCTCGGGAAGTTAATTAAATACCATTTGGAGGCATTTAATGTTGGAGCAAAAACGGCTGATTTTCGACAAAAGAGATAACACCCCCCCCATTACGTCATGCTTCAGAAATGTGGAAAATGGTCCGTTTTCAAATGTTTTATTTTTGAACGTCAGTTCACATTTGTAGGTGGATCATCAGTGTTAGAGCTAAAATTAGCATGTTTAAAGTGATTTTCATGCTTCCAGGGGCTCGGGAAGTTAATTAAATACCATTTGGAGGCATTTAATGTTCGAGCAAAAACGGCTGATTTTCGACAAAAGAGATAACACCCCCCCATTACGTCATGCTTCAGAAATGTGGAAAATGGTCCGTTTTCAAATGTTTTATTTTTGAACGTCAGTTCACATTTGTAGGTGGATCATCAGTGTTAGAGCTAAAATAAACATGTTTAAAGTGATTTTCATGCTTCCAGGGGCCCAAAACACAAGATTTATGGAATGGTTAAAAGTGCATGAAAATGGCCAATTTACTCACTCTGAGTTCTCAAAAAGGGTTTCTTCACCCCGGGAAGTTAATTAAATACCATTTGGAGGCATTTAATGTTCGAGCAAAAACGGCTGATTTTCGACAAAAGAGATAACACCCTACCATTACGTCATGCTTCAGAAATGTGGAAAATGGTCCGTTTTCAAATGTTTTATTTTTGAACGTCAGTTCACATTTGTAGGTGGATCATCAGTGTTAGAGCTAAAATTAGCATGTTTAAAGTGATTTTCATGCTTCCAGGGGCTCGGGAAGTTAATTAAATACCATTTGGAGGCATTTAATGTTCGAGCAAAAACGGCTGATTTTCGACAAAAGAGATAACACCCCCCCATTACGTCATGCTTCAGAAATGTGGAAAATGGTCCGTTTTCAAATGTTTTATTTTTGAACGTCAGTTCACATTTGTAGGTGGATCATCAGTGTTAGAGCTAAAATTAGCATGTTTAAAGTGATTTTCATGCTTCCAGGGGCTCGGGAAGTTAATTAAATACCATTTGGAGGCATTTAATGTTCGAGCAAAAACGGCTGATTTTCGACAAAAGAGATAACACCCCCCCATTACGTCATGCTTCAGAAATGTGGAAAATGGTCCGTTTTCAAATGTTTTATTTTTGAACGTCAGTTCACATTTGTAGGTGGATCATCAGTGTTAGAGCTAAAATTAGCATGTTTAAAGTGATTTTCATGCTTCCAGGGGCTCGGGAAGTTAATTAAATACCATTTGGAGGCATTTAATGTTCGAGCAAAAACGGCTGATTTTCGACAAAAGAGATAACACCCCCCATTACGTCATGCTTCAGAAATGTGGAAAATGGTCCGTTTTCAAATGTTTTATTTTTTAACGTCAGTTCACATTTGTAGGTGGATCATCAGTGTTAGAGCTAAAATTAGCATGTTTAAAGTGATTTTCATGCTTCCAGGGGCCCAAAACACAAGATTTATGGAATGGTTAAAAGTGCATGAAAATGGCCAATTTACTCACTCTGAGTTCTCAAAAAGGGTTTCTTCACCCCGGGAAGTTAATTAAATACCATTTGGAGGCATTTAATGTTCGAGCAAAAACGGCTGATTTTCGACAAAAGAGATAACACCCCCCCATTACGTCATGCTTCAGAAATGTGGAAAATGGTCCGTTTTCAAATGTTTTATTTTTGAACGTCAGTTCACATTTGTAGGTGGATCATCAGTGTTAGAGCTAAAATTTGCATGTTTAAAGTGATTTTCATGCTTCCAGGGGCTCGGGAAGTTAATTAAATACCATTTGGAGGCATTTAATGTTCGAGCAAAAACGGCTGATTTTCGACAAAAGAGATAATACCCCCCCATTACGTCATGCTTCAGAAATGTGGAAAATGGTCCGTTTTCAAATGTTTTATTTTTGAACGTCAGTTCACATTTGTAGGTGGATCATCAGTGTTAGAGCTAAAATTAGCATGTTTAAAGTGATTTTCATGCTTCCAGGGGCTCGGGAAGTTAATTAAATACCATTTGGAGGCATTTAATGTTCGAGCAAAAACGGCTGATTTTCGACAAAAGAGATAACACCCCCCCATTACGTCATGCTTCAGAAATGTGGAAAATGGTCCGTTTTCAAATGTTTTATTTTTGAACGTCAGTTCACATTTGTAGGTGGATCATCAGTGTTAGAGCTAAAATTAGCATGTTTAATGTGATTTTCATGCTTCCAGGGGCTCGGGAAGTTAATTAAATACCATTTGGAGGCATTTAATGTTCGAGCAAAAACGGCTGATTTTCGACAAAAGAGATAACACCCCCCCATTACGTCATGCTTCAGAAATGTGGAAAATGGTTCGTTTTCAAATGTTTTATTTTTGAACGTCAGTTCACATTTGTAGGTGGATCATCAGTGTTAGAGCTAAAATTAGCATGTTTAAAGTGATTTTCATGCTTCCAGGGGCTCGGGAAGTTAATTAAATACCATTTGGAGGCATTTAATGTTCGAGCAAAAACGGCTGATTTTCGACAAAAGAGATAACACCCCCCCCATTACGTCATGCTTCAGAAATGTGGAAAATGGTCCGTTTTCAAATGTTTTATTTTTGAACGTCAGTTCACATTTGTAGGTGGATCATCAGTGTTAGAGCTAAAATTAGCATGTTTAAAGTGATTTTCATGCTTCCAGGGGCCCGAAACACAAGATTTATGGAATGGTTAAAAGTGCATGAAAATGGCCAATTTACTCACTCTGAGTTCTCAAAAAGGGTTTCTTCACCCCGGGAAGTTAATTAAATACCATTTGGAGGCATTTAATGTTCAAGCAAAAACGGCTGATTTTCGACAAAAGAGATAACACCCCCCCATTACGTCATGCTTCAGAAATGTGGAAAATGGTCAGTTTTCAAATGTTTTATTTTTGAACGTCAGTTCACATTTGTAGGTGGATCATCAGTGTTAGAGCTAAAATTAGCATGTTTAAAGTGATTTTCATGCTTCCAGGGGCTCGGGAAGTTAATTAAATACCATTTGGAGGCATTTAATGTTCGAGCAAAAACGGCTGATTTTCGACAAAAGAGATAACACCCCCCCATTACGTCATGCTTCAGAAATGTGGAAAATGGTCCGTTTTCAAATGTTTTATTTTTGAACGTCAGTTCACATTTGTAGGTGGATCATCAGTGTTAGAGCTAAAATTAGCATGTTTAAAGTGATTTTCATGCTCCAGGGGCTCGGGAAGTGAAATAAATACCATTTGGAGGCATTTAATGTTCGAGCAAAAACGGCTGATTTTCGACAAAAGAGATAACACCCCCCCATTACGTCATGCTTCAGAAATGTGGAAAATGGTCCGTTTTCAAATGTTTTATTTTTGAACGTCAGTTCACATTTGTAGGTGGATCATCAGTGTTAGAGCTAAAATTAGCATGTTTAAAGTGATTTTCATGCTTCCAGGGGCTCGGGAAGTTAATTAAATACCATTTGGAGGCATTTAATGTTCGAGCAAAAACGGCTGATTTTCGACAAAAGAGATAACACCCCCCCCATTACGTCATGCTTCAGAAATGTGGAAAATGGTCCGTTTTCAAATGTTTTATTTTTGAACGTCAGTTCACATTTGTAGGTGGATCATCAGTGTTAGAGCTAAAATTAGCATGTTTAAAGTGATTTTCATGCTTCCAGGGGCCCAAAACACAAGATTAATGGAATGGTTAAAAGTGCATGAAAATGGCCAATTTACTCACTCTGAGTTCTCAAAAAGGGTTTCTTCACCCCGGGAAGTTAATTAAATACCATTTGGAGGCATTTAATGTTCGAGCAAAAACGGCTGATTTTCGACAAAAGAGATAACACCCCCCCATTACGTCATGCTTCAGAAATGTGGAAAATGGTCCGTTTTCAAATGTTTTATTTTTGAACGTCAGTTCACATTTGTAGGTGGATCATCAGTGTTAGAGCTAAAAGTAGCATGTTTAAAGTGATTTTCATGCTTCCAGGGGCTCGGGAAGTTAATTAAATACCATTTGGAGGCATTTAATGTTGGAGCAAAAACGGCTGATTTTCGACAAAAGAGATAACACCCCCCCCATTACGTCATGCTTCAGAAATGTGGAAAATGGTCCGTTTTCAAATGTTTTATTTTTGAACGTCAGTTCACATTTGTAGGTGGATCATCAGTGTTAGAGCTAAAATTAGCATGTTTAAAGTGATTTTCATGCTTCCAGGGGCTCGGGAAGTTAATTAAATACCATTTGGAGGCATTTAATGTTCGAGCAAAAACGGCTGATTTTCGACAAAAGAGATAACACCCCCCCATTACGTCATGCTTCAGAAATGTGGAAAATGGTCCGTTTTCAAATGTTTTATTTTTGAACGTCAGTTCACATTTGTAGGTGGATCATCAGTGTTAGAGCTAAAATAAACATGTTTAAAGTGATTTTCATGCTTCCAGGGGCCCAAAACACAAGATTTATGGAATGGTTAAAAGTGCATGAAAATGGCCAATTTACTCACTCTGAGTTCTCAAAAAGGGTTTCTTCATCCCGGGAAGTTAATTAAATACCATTTGGAGGCATTTAATGTTCGAGCAAAAACGGCTGATTTTCGACAAAAGAGATAACACCCTACCATTACGTCATGCTTCAGAAATGTGGAAAATGGTCCGTTTTCAAATGTTTTATTTTTGAACGTCAGTTCACATTTGTAGGTGGATCATCAGTGTTAGAGCTAAAATTAGCATGTTTAAAGTGATTTTCATGCTTCCAGGGGCTCGGGAAGTTAATTAAATACCATTTGGAGGCATTTAATGTTCGAGCAAAAACGGCTGATTTACGACAAAAGAGATAACACCCCCCCATTACGTCATGCTTCAGAAATGTGGAAAATGGTCCGTTTTCAAATGTTTTATTTTTGAACGTCAGTTCACATTTGTAGGTGGATCATCAGTGTTAGAGCTAAAATTAGCATGTTTAAAGTGATTTTCATGCTTCCAGGGGCTCGGGAAGTTAATTAAATACCATTTGGAGGCATTTAATGCTCGAGCAAAAACGGCTGATTTTCGACAAAAGAGATAACACCCCCCCATTACGTCATGCTTCAGAAATGTGGAAAATGGTCCGTTTTCAAATGTTTTATTTTTGAACGTCAGTTCACATTTGTAGGTGGATCATCAGTGTTAGAGCTAAAATTAGCATGTTTAAAGTGATTTTCATGCTTCCAGGGGCCCAAAACACAAGATTTATGGAATGGTTAAAAGTGCATGAAAATGGCCAATTTACTCACTCTGAGTTCTCAAAAAGGGTTTCTTCACCCCGGGAAGTTAATTAAATACCATTTGGAGGCATTTAATGTTCGAGCAAAAACGGCTGATTTTCGACAAAAGAGATAACACCCCCCCATTACGTCATGCTTCAGAAATGTGGAAAATGGTCCGTTTTCAAATGTTTTATTTTTGAACGTCAGTTCACATTTGTAGGTGGATCATCAGTGTTAGAGCTAAAATTAGCATGTTTAAAATGATTTTCATGCTTCCAGGGGCTCGGGAAGTTAATTAAATACCATTTGGAGGCATTTAATGTTCGAGCAAAAACGGCTGATTTTCGACAAAAGAGATAACACCCCCCCATTACGTCATGCTTCAGAAATGTGGAAAATGGTCCGTTTTCAAATGTTTTATTTTTGAACGTCAGTTCACATTTGTAGGTGGATCATCAGTGTTAGAGCTAAAATTAGCATGTTTAAAGTGATTTTCATGCTTCCAGGGGCTCGGGAAGTTAATTAAATACCATTTGGAGGCATTTAATGTTCGAGCAAAAACGGCTGATTTTCGACAAAAGAGATAACACCCCCCCATTACGTCATGCTTCAGAAATGTGGAAAATGGTCCATTTTCAAATGTTTTATTTTTGAACGTCAGTTCACATTTGTAGGTGGATCATCAGTGTTAGAGCTAAAATTAGCATGTTTAAAGTGATTTTCATGCTTCCAGGGGCCCAAAACACAAGATTTATGGAATGGTTAAAAGTGCATGAAAATGGCCAATTTACTCACTCTAAGTTCTCAAAAAGGGTTTCTTCACCCCGGGAAGTGAAATAAATACCATTTGGAGGCATTTAATGTTCGAGCAAAAACGGCTGATTTTCGACAAAAGAGATAACACCCCCCCATTACGTCATGCTTCAGAAATGTGGAAAATGGTCCGTTTTCAAATGTTTTATTTTTGAACGTCAGTTCACATTTGTAGGTGGATCATCAGTGTTAGAGCTAAAATTAGCATGTTTAAAGTGATTTTCATGCTTCCAGGGGCTCGGGAAGTGAAATAAATACCATTTGGAGGCATTTAATGTTCGAGCAAAAACGGCTGATTTTCGACAAAAGAGATAACACCCCCCATTACGTCATGCTTCAGAAATGTGGAAAATGGTCCGTTTTCAAATGTTTTATTTTTGAACGTCAGTTTACATTTGTAGGTGGATCATCAGTGTTCGAGCTAAAATTAGCATGTTTAAAGTGATTTTCATGCTTCCAGGGGCTCGGGAAGTGAAATAAATACCATTTGGAGGCATTTAATGTTCGAGCAAAAACGGCTGATTTTCGACAAAAGAGATAACACCCCCCCATTACGTCATGCTTCAGAAATGTGGAAAATGGTCCGTTTTCAAATGTTTTATTTTTGAACGTCAGTTCACATTTGTAGGTGGATCATCAGTGTTAGAGCTAAAAGTAGCATGTTTAAAGTGATTTTCATGCTTCCAGGGGCTCGGGAAGTTAATTAAATACCATTTGGAGGCATTTAATGTTGGAGCAAAAACGGCTGATTTTCGACAAAAGAGATAACACCCCCCCCATTACGTCATGCTTCAGAAATGTGGAAAATGGTCCGTTTTCAAATGTTTTATTTTTGAACGTCAGTTCACATTTGTAGGTGGATCATCAGTGTTAGAGCTAAAATTAGCATGTTTAAAGTGATTTTCATGCTTCCAGGGGCTCGGGAAGTTAATTAAATACCATTTGGAGGCATTTAATGTTCGAGCAAAAACGGCTGATTTTCGACAAAAGAGATAACACCCCCCCATTACGTCATGCTTCAGAAATGTGGAAAATGGTCCGTTTTCAAATGTTTTATTTTTGAACGTCAGTTCACATTTGTAGGTGGATCATCAGTGTTAGAGCTAAAATAAACATGTTTAAAGTGATTTTCATGCTTCCAGGGGCCCAAAACACAAGATTTATGGAATGGTTAAAAGTGCATGAAAATGGCCAATTTACTCACTCTGAGTTCTCAAAAAGGGTTTCTTCACCCCGGGAAGTTAATTAAATACCATTTGGAGGCATTTAATGTTCGAGCAAAAACGGCTGATTTTCGACAAAAGAGATAACACCCTACCATTACGTCATGCTTCAGAAATGTGGAAAATGGTCCGTTTTCAAATGTTTTATTTTTGAACGTCAGTTCACATTTGTAGGTGGATCATCAGTGTTAGAGCTAAAATTAGCATGTTTAAAGTGATTTTCATGCTTCCAGGGGCTCGGGAAGTTAATTAAATACCATTTGGAGGCATTTAATGTTCGAGCAAAAACGGCTGATTTTCGACAAAAGAGATAACACCCCCCCATTACGTCATGCTTCAGAAATGTGGAAAATGGTCCGTTTTCAAATGTTTTATTTTTGAACGTCAGTTCACATTTGTAGGTGGATCATCAGTGTTAGAGCTAAAATTAGCATGTTTAAAGTGATTTTCATGCTTCCAGGGGCTCGGGAAGTTAATTAAATACCATTTGGAGGCATTTAATGTTCGAGCAAAAACGGCTGATTTTCGACAAAAGAGATAACACCCCCCCATTACGTCATGCTTCAGAAATGTGGAAAATGGTCCGTTTTCAAATGTTTTATTTTTGAACGTCAGTTCACATTTGTAGGTGGATCATCAGTGTTAGAGCTAAAATTAGCATGTTTAAAGTGATTTTCATGCTTCCAGGATCTCGGGAAGTTAATTAAATACCATTTGGAGGCATTTAATGTTCGAGCAAAAACGGCTGATTTTCGACAAAAGAGATAACACCCCCCCATTACGTCATGCTTCAGAAATGTGGAAAATGGTCCGTTTTCAAATGTTTTATTTTTGAACGTCAGTTCACATTTGTAGGTGGATCATCAGTGTTAGAGCTAAAATTAGCATGTTTAAAGTGATTTTCATGCTTCCAGGGGCTCGGGAAGTTAATTAAATACCATTTGGAGGCATTTAATGTTCGAGCAAAAACGGCTGATTTTCGACAAAAGAGATAACACCCCCCCATTACGTCATGCTTCCGAAATGTGGAAAATGGTCTGTTTTCAAATGTTTTATTTTTGAACGTCAGTTCACATTTGTAGGTGGATCATCAGTGTTAGAGCTAAAATTAGCATGTTTAAAGTGATTTTCATGCTTCCAGGGGCTCGGGAAGTTAATTAAATACCATTTGGAGGCATTTAATGTTCGAGCAAAAACGGCTGATTTTCGACAAAAGAGATAACACCCCCCCATTACGTCATGCTTCAGAAATGTGGAAAATGGTCCGTTTTCAAATGTTTTATTTTTGAACGTCAGTTCACATTTGTAGGTGGATCATCAGTGTTAGAGCTAAAATTAGCATGTTTAAAGTGATTTTCATGCTTCCAGGGGCCCAAAACACAAGATTTATGGAATGGTTAAAAGTGCATGAAAATGGCCAATTTACTCACTCTGAGTTCTCAAAAAGGGTTTATTCACCCCGGGAAGTTAATTAAATACCATTTGGAGGCATTTAATGTTCGAGCAAAAACGGCTGATTTTCGACAAAAGAGATAACACCCCCCATTACGTCATGCTTCAGAAATGTGGAAAATGGTCCGTTTTCAAATGTTTTATTTTTGAACGTCAGTTCACATTTGTAGGTGGATCATCAGTGTTAGAGCTAAAATTTGCATGTTTAAAGTGATTTTCATGCTTCCAGGGGCTCGGGAAGTTAATTAAATACCATTTGGAGGCATTTAATGTTCGAGCAAAAACGGCTGATTTTCGACAAAAGAGATAATACCCCCCCATTACGTCATGCTTCAGAAATGTGGAAAATGGTCCGTTTTCAAATGTTTTATTTTTGAACGTCAGTTCACATTTGTAGGTGGATCATCAGTGTTAGAGCTAAAATTAGCATGTTTAAAGTGATTTTCATGCTTCCAGGGGCTCGGGAAGTTAATTAAATACCATTTGGAGGCATTTAATGTTCGAGCAAAAACGGCTGATTTTCGACAAAAGAGATAACACCCCCCCATTACGTCATGCTTCAGAAATGTGGAAAATGGTCCGTTTTCAAATGTTTTATTTTTGAACGTCAGTTCACATTTGTAGGTGGATCATCAGTGTTAGAGCTAAAATTAGCATGTTTAAAGTGATTTTCATGCTTCCAGGGGCCCAAAACACAAGATTTATGGAATGGTTAAAAGTGCATGAAAATGGCCAATTTACTCACTCTGAGTTCTCAAAAAGGGTTTCTTCACCCCGGGAAGTTAATTAAATACCATTTGGAGGCATTTAATGTTCAAGCAAAAACGGCTGATTTTCGACAAAAGAGATAACACCCCCCCATTACGTCATGCTTCAGAAATGTGGAAAATGGTCAGTTTTCAAATGTTTTATTTTTGAACGTCAGTTCACATTTGTAGGTGGATCATCAGTGTTAGAGCTAAAATTAGCATGTTTAAAGTGATTTTCATGCTTCCAGGGGCTCGGGAAGTTAATTAAATACCATTTGGAGGCATTTAATGTTCGAGCAAAAACGGCTGATTTTCGACAAAAGAGATAACACCCCCCCATTACGTCATGCTTCAGAAATGCGGAAAATGGTCCGTTTTCAAATGTTTTATTTTTGAACGTCAGTTCACATTTGTAGGTGGATCATCAGTGTTAGAGCTAAAATTAGCATGTTTAAAGTGATTTTCATGCTTCCAGGGGCTCGGGAAGTGAAATAAATACCATTTGGAGGCATTTAATGTTCGAGCAAAAACGGCTGATTTTCGACAAAAGAGATAACACCCCCCCATTACGTCATGCTTCAGAAATGTGGAAAATGGTCCGTTTTCAAATGTTTTATTTTTGAACGTCAGTTCACATTTGTAGGTGGATCATCAGTGTTAGAGCTAAAATTAGCATGTTTAAAGTGATTTTCATGCTTCCAGGGGCTCGGGAAGTTAATTAAATACCATTTGGAGGCATTTAATGTTCGAGCAAAAACGGCTGATTTTCGACAAAAGAGATAACACCCCCCCATTACGTCATGCTTCAGAAATGTGGAAAATGGTCCGTTTTCAAATGTTTTATTTTTGAACGTCAGTTCACATTTGTAGGTGGATCATCAGTGTTAGAGCTAAAATTAGCATGTTTAAAGTGATTTTCATGCTTCCAGGGGCCCAAAACACAAGATTAATGGAATGGTTAAAAGTGCATGAAAATGGCCAATTTACTCACTCTGAGTTCTCAAAAAGGGTTTCTTCACCCCGGGAAGTTAATTAAATACCATTTGGAGGCATTTAATGTTCGAGCAAAAACGGCTGATTTTCGACAAAAGAGATAACACCCCCCCATTACGTCATGCTTCAGAAATGTGGAAAATGGTCCGTTTTCAAATGTTTTATTTTTGAACGTCAGTTCACATTTGTAGGTGGATCATCAGTGTTAGAGCTAAAATTAGCATGTTTAAAGTGATTTTCATGCTTCCAGGGGCTCGGGAAGTTAATTAAATACCATTTGGAGGCATTTAATGTTCGAGCAAAAACGGCTGATTTTCGACAAAAGAGATAACACCCCCCCATTACGTCATGCTTCAGAAATGTGGAAAATGGTCCGTTTTCAAATGTTTTATTTTTGAACGTCAGTTCACATTTGTAGGTGGATCATCAGTGTTAGAGCTAAAATTAGCATGTTTAAAGTGATTTTCATGCTTCCAGGGGCTCGGGAAGTTAATTAAATACCATTTGGAGGCATTTAATGTTCGAGCAAAAACGGCTGATTTTCGACAAAAGAGATAACACCCCCCCATTACGTCATGCTTCAGAAATGTGGAAAATGGTCCGTTTTCAAATGTTTTATTTTTGAACGTCAGTTCACATTTGTAGGTGGATCATCAGTGTTAGAGCTAAAATTAGCATGTTTAAAGTGATTTTCATGCTTCCAGGGGCTCGGGAAGTTAATTAAATACCATTTGGAGGCATTTAATGTTCGAGCAAAAACGGCTGATTTTCGACAAAAGAGATAACACCCCCCCATTACGTCATGCTTCAGAAATGTGGAAAATGGTCCGTTTTCAAATGTTTTATTTTTGAACGTCAGTTCACATTTGTAGGTGGATCATCAGTGTTAGAGCTAAAATTAGCATGTTTAAAGTGATTTTCATGCTTCCAGGGGCTCGGGAAGTTAATTAAATACCATTTGGAGGCATTTAATGTTCGAGCAAAAACGGCTGATTTTCGACAAAAGAGATAACACCCCCCCATTACGTCATGCTTCAGAAATGTGGAAAATGGTCCGTTTTCAAATGTTTTATTTTTGAACGTCAGTTCACATTTGTAGGTGGATCATCAGTGTTAGAGCTAAAATTAGCATGTTTAAAGTGATTTTCATGCTTCCAGGGGCCCAAAACACAAGATTTATGGAATGGTTAAAAGTGCATGAAAATGGCCAATTTACTCACTCTGAGTTCTCAAAAAGGGTTTCTTCACCCCGGGAAGTTAATTAAATACCATTTGGAGGCATTTAATGTTCGAGCAAAAACAGCTGATTTTCGACAAAAGAGATAACACCCCCCCATTACGTCATGCTTCAGAAATGTGGAAAATGGTCCGTTTTCAAATGTTTTATTTTTGAACGTCAGTTCACATTTGTAGGTGGATCATCAGTGTTAGAGCTAAAATTAGCATGTTTAAAGTGATTTTCATGCTTCCAGGGGCTCGGGAAGTTAATTAAATACCATTTGGAGGCATTTAATGTTCGAGCAAAAACGGCTGATTTTCGACAAAAGAGATAACACCCCCCCATTACGTCATGCTTCAGAAATGTGGAAAATGGTCCGTTTTCAAATGTTTTATTTTTGAACGTCAGTTCACATTTGTAGGTGGATCATCAGTGTTAGAGCTAAAATTAGCATGTTTAAAGTGATTTTCATGCTTCCAGGGGCTCGGGAAGTGAAATAAATACCATTTGGAGGCATTTAATGTTCGAGCAAAAACGGCTGATTTTCGACAAAAGAGATAACACCCCCCCATTACGTCATGCTTCAGAAATGTGGAAAATGGTCCGTTTTCAAATGTTTTATTTTTGAACGTCAGTTCACATTTGTAGGTGGATCATCAGTGTTAGAGCTAAAAGTAGCATGTTTAAAGTGATTTTCATGCTTCCAGGGGCTCGGGAAGTTAATTAAATACCATTTGGAGGCATTTAATGTTGGAGCAAAAACGGCTGATTTTCGACAAAAGAGATAACACCCCCCCCATTACGTCATGCTTCAGAAATGTGGAAAATGGTCCGTTTTCAAATGTTTAATTTTTGAACGTCAGTTCACATTTGTAGGTGGATCATCAGTGTTAGAGCTAAAATTAGCATGTTTAAAGTGATTTTCATGCTTCCAGGGGCTCGGGAAGTTAATTAAATACCATTTGGAGGCATTTAATGTTCGAGCAAAAACGGCTGATTTTCGACAAAAGAGATAACACCCCCCCATTACGTCATGCTTCAGAAATGTGGAAAATGGTCCGTTTTCAAATGTTTTATTTTTGAACGTCAGTTCACATTTGTAGGTGGATCATCAGTGTTAGAGCTAAAATAAACATGTTTAAAGTTATTTTCATGCTTCCAGGGGCCCAAAACACAAGATTTATGGAATGGTTAAAAGTGCATGAAAATGGCCAATTTACTCACTCTGAGTTCTCAAAAAGGGTTTCTTCACCCCGGGAAGTTAATTAAATACCATTTGGAGGCATTTAATGTTCGAGCAAAAACGGCTGATTTTCGACAAAAGAGATAACACCCTACCATTACGTCATGCTTCAGAAATGTGGAAAATGGTCCGTTTTCAAATGTTTTATTTTTGAACGTCAGTTCACATTTGTAGGTGGATCATCAGTGTTAGAGCTAAAATTAGCATGTTTAAAGTGATTTTCATGCTTCCAGGGGCTCGGGAAGTTAATTAAATACCATTTGGAGGCATTTAATGTTCGAGCAAAAACGGCTGATTTTCGACAAAAGAGATAACACCCCCCCATTACGTCATGCTTCAGAAATGTGGAAAATGGTCCGTTTTCAAATGTTTTATTTTTGAACGTCAGTTCACATTTGTAGGTGGATCATCAGTGTTAGAGCTAAAATTAGCATGTTTAAAGTGATTTTCATGCTTCCAGGGGCTCGGGAAGTTAATTAAATACCATTTGGAGGCATTTAATGTTCGAGCAAAAACGGCTGATTTTCGACAAAAGAGATAACACCCCCCCATTACGTCATGCTTCAGAAATGTGGAAAATGGTCCGTTTTCAAATGTTTTATTTTTGAACGTCAGTTCACATTTGTAGGTGGATCATCAGTGTTAGAGCTAAAATTAGCATGTTTAAAGTGATTTTCATGCTTCCAGGATCTCGGGAAGTTAATTAAATACCATTTGGAGGCATTTAATGTTCGAGCAAAAACGGCTGATTTTCGACAAAAGAGATAACACCCCCCCATTACGTCATGCTTCAGAAATGTGGAAAATGGTCCGTTTTCAAATGTTTTATTTTTGAACGTCAGTTCACATTTGTAGGTGGATCATCAGTGTTAGAGCTAAAATTAGCATGTTTAAAGTGATTTTCATGCTTCCAGGGGCTCGGGAAGTTAATTAAATACCATTTGGAGGCATTTAATGTTCGAGCAAAAACGGCTGATTTTCGACAAAAGAGATAACACCCCCCCATTACGTCATGCTTCAGAAATGTGGAAAATGGTCTGTTTTCAAATGTTTTATTTTTGAACGTCAGTTCACATTTGTAGGTGGATCATCAGTGTTAGAGCTAAAATTAGCATGTTTAAAGTGATTTTCATGCTTCCAGGGGCTCGGGAAGTTAATTAAATACCATTTGGAGGCATTTAATGTTCGAGCAAAAACGGCTGATTTTCGACAAAAGAGATAACACCCCCCATTACGTCATGCTTCAGAAATGTGGAAAATGGTCCGTTTTCAAATGTTTTATTTTTTAACGTCAGTTCACATTTGTAGGTGGATCATCAGTGTTAGAGCTAAAATTAGCATGTTTAAAGTGATTTTCATGCTTCCAGGGGCCCAAAACACAAGATTTATGGAATGGTTAAAAGTGCATGAAAATGGCCAATTTACTCACTCTGAGTTCTCAAAAAGGGTTTCTTCACCCCGGGAAGTTAATTAAATACCATTTGGAGGCATTTAATGTTCGAGCAAAAACGGCTGATTTTCGACAAAAGAGATAACACCCCCCCATTACGTCATGCTTCAGAAATGTGGAAAATGGTCCGTTTTCAAATGTTTTATTTTTGAACGTCAGTTCACATTTGTAGGTGGATCATCAGTGTTAGAGCTAAAATTTGCATGTTTAAAGTGATTTTCATGCTTCCAGGGGCTCGGGAAGTTAATTAAATACCATTTGGAGGCATTTAATGTTCGAGCAAAAACGGCTGATTTTCGACAAAAGAGATAATACCCCCCCATTACGTCATGCTTCAGAAATGTGGAAAATGGTCCGTTTTCAAATGTTTTATTTTTGAACGTCAGTTCACATTTGTAGGTGGATCATCAGTGTTAGAGCTAAAATTAGCATGTTTAAAGTGATTTTCATGCTTCCAGGGGCTCGGGAAGTTAATTAAATACCATTTGGAGGCATTTAATGTTCGAGCAAAAACGGCTGATTTTCGACAAAAGAGATAACACCCCCCCATTACGTCATGCTTCAGAAATGTGGAAAATGGTCCGTTTTCAAATGTTTTATTTTTGAACGTCAGTTCACATTTGTAGGTGGATCATCAGTGTTAGAGCTAAAATTAGCATGTTTAATGTGATTTTCATGCTTCCAGGGGCTCGGGAAGTTAATTAAATACCATTTGGAGGCATTTAATGTTCGAGCAAAAACGGCTGATTTTCGACAAAAGAGATAACACCCCCCCATTACGTCATGCTTCAGAAATGTGGAAAATGGTTCGTTTTCAAATGTTTTATTTTTGAACGTCAGTTCACATTTGTAGGTGGATCATCAGTGTTAGAGCTAAAATTAGCATGTTTAAAGTGATTTTCATGCTTCCAGGGGCTCGGGAAGTTAATTAAATACCATTTGGAGGCATTTAATGTTCGAGCAAAAACGGCTGATTTTCGACAAAAGAGATAACACCCCCCCATTACGTCATGCTTCAGAAATGTGGAAAATGGTCCGTTTTCAAATGTTTTATTTTTGAACGTCAGTTCACATTTGTAGGTGGATCATCAGTGTTAGAGCTAAAATTAGCATGTTTAAAGTGATTTTCATGCTTCCAGGGGCCCGAAACACAAGATTTATGGAATGGTTAAAAGTGCATGAAAATGGCCAATTTACTCACTCTGAGTTCTCAAAAAGGGTTTCTTCACCCCGGGAAGTTAATTAAATACCATTTGGAGGCATTTAATGTTCAAGCAAAAACGGCTGATTTTCGACAAAAGAGATAACACCCCCCCATTACGTCATGCTTCAGAAATGTGGAAAATGGTCAGTTTTCAAATGTTTTATTTTTGAACGTCAGTTCACATTTGTAGGTGGATCATCAGTGTTAGAGCTAAAATTAGCATGTTTAAAGTGATTTTCATGCTTCCAGGGGCTCGGGAAGTTAATTAAATACCATTTGGAGGCATTTAATGTTCGAGCAAAAACGGCTGATTTTCGACAAAAGAGATAACACCCCCCCATTACGTCATGCTTCAGAAATGTGGAAAATGGTCCGTTTTCAAATGTTTTATTTTTGAACGTCAGTTCACATTTGTAGGTGGATCATCAGTGTTAGAGCTAAAATTAGCATGTTTAAAGTGATTTTCATGCTCCAGGGGCTCGGGAAGTGAAATAAATACCATTTGGAGGCATTTAATGTTCGAGCAAAAACGGCTGATTTTCGACAAAAGAGATAACACCCCCCCCATTACGTCATGCTTCAGAAATGTGGAAAATGGTCCGTTTTCAAATGTTTTATTTTTGAACGTCAGTTCACATTTGTAGGTGGATCATCAGTGTTAGAGCTAAAATTAGCATGTTTAAAGTGATTTTCATGCTTCCAGGGGCTCGGGAAGTTAATTAAATACCATTTGGAGGCATTTAATGTTCGAGCAAAAACGGCTGATTTTCGACAAAAGAGATAACACCCCCCCCATTACGTCATGCTTCAGAAATGTGGAAAATGGTCCGTTTTCAAATGTTTTATTTTTGAACGTCAGTTCACATTTGTAGGTGGATCATCAGTGTTAGAGCTAAAATTAGCATGTTTAAAGTGATTTTCATGCTTCCAGGGGCCCAAAACACAAGATTAATGGAATGGTTAAAAGTGCATGAAAATGGCCAATTTACTCACTCTGAGTTCTCAAAAAGGGTTTCTTCACCCCGGGAAGTTAATTAAATACCATTTGGAGGCATTTAATGTTCGAGCAAAAACGGCTGATTTTCGACAAAAGAGATAACACCCCCCCATTACGTCATGCTTCAGAAATGTGGAAAATGGTCCGTTTTCAAATGTTTTATTTTTGAACGTCAGTTCACATTTGTAGGTGGATCATCAGTGTTAGAGCTAAAAGTAGCATGTTTAAAGTGATTTTCATGCTTCCAGGGGCTCGGGAAGTTAATTAAATACCATTTGGAGGCATTTAATGTTGGAGCAAAAACGGCTGATTTTCGACAAAAGAGATAACACCCCCCCCATTACGTCATGCTTCAGAAATGTGGAAAATGGTCCGTTTTCAAATGTTTTATTTTTGAACGTCAGTTCACATTTGTAGGTGGATCATCAGTGTTAGAGCTAAAATTAGCATGTTTAAAGTGATTTTCATGCTTCCAGGGGCTCGGGAAGTTAATTAAATACCATTTGGAGGCATTTAATGTTCGAGCAAAAACGGCTGATTTTCGACAAAAGAGATAACACCCCCCCATTACGTCATGCTTCAGAAATGTGGAAAATGGTCCGTTTTCAAATGTTTTATTTTTGAACGTCAGTTCACATTTGTAGGTGGATCATCAGTGTTAGAGCTAAAATAAACATGTTTAAAGTGATTTTCATGCTTCCAGGGGCCCAAAACACAAGATTTATGGAATGGTTAAAAGTGCATGAAAATGGCCAATTTACTCACTCTGAGTTCTCAAAAAGGGTTTCTTCATCCCGGGAAGTTAATTAAATACCATTTGGAGGCATTTAATGTTCGAGCAAAAACGGCTGATTTTCGACAAAAGAGATAACACCCTACCATTACGTCATGCTTCAGAAATGTGGAAAATGGTCCGTTTTCAAATGTTTTATTTTTGAACGTCAGTTCACATTTGTAGGTGGATCATCAGTGTTAGAGCTAAAATTAGCATGTTTAAAGTGATTTTCATGCTTCCAGGGGCTCGGGAAGTTAATTAAATACCATTTGGAGGCATTTAATGTTCGAGCAAAAACGGCTGATTTACGACAAAAGAGATAACACCCCCCCATTACGTCATGCTTCAGAAATGTGGAAAATGGTCCGTTTTCAAATGTTTTATTTTTGAACGTCAGTTCACATTTGTAGGTGGATCATCAGTGTTAGAGCTAAAATTAGCATGTTTAAAGTGATTTTCATGCTTCCAGGGGCTCGGGAAGTTAATTAAATACCATTTGGAGGCATTTAATGCTCGAGCAAAAACGGCTGATTTTCGACAAAAGAGATAACACCCCCCCATTACGTCATGCTTCAGAAATGTGGAAAATGGTCCGTTTTCAAATGTTTTATTTTTGAACGTCAGTTCACATTTGTAGGTGGATCATCAGTGTTAGAGCTAAAATTAGCATGTTTAAAGTGATTTTCATGCTTCCAGGGGCCCAAAACACAAGATTTATGGAATGGTTAAAAGTGCATGAAAATGGCCAATTTACTCACTCTGAGTTCTCAAAAAGGGTTTCTTCACCCCGGGAAGTTAATTAAATACCATTTGGAGGCATTTAATGTTCGAGCAAAAACGGCTGATTTTCGACAAAAGAGATAACACCCCCCCATTACGTCATGCTTCAGAAATGTGGAAAATGGTCCGTTTTCAAATGTTTTATTTTTGAACGTCAGTTCACATTTGTAGGTGGATCATCAGTGTTAGAGCTAAAATTAGCATGTTTAAAATGATTTTCATGCTTCCAGGGGCTCGGGAAGTTAATTAAATACCATTTGGAGGCATTTAATGTTCGAGCAAAAACGGCTGATTTTCGACAAAAGAGATAACACCCCCCCATTACGTCATGCTTCAGAAATGTGGAAAATGGTCCGTTTTCAAATGTTTTATTTTTGAACGTCAGTTCACATTTGTAGGTGGATCATCAGTGTTAGAGCTAAAATTAGCATGTTTAAAGTGATTTTCATGCTTCCAGGGGCTCGGGAAGTTAATTAAATACCATTTGGAGGCATTTAATGTTCGAGCAAAAACGGCTGATTTTCGACAAAAGAGATAACACCCCCCCATTACGTCATGCTTCAGAAATGTGGAAAATGGTCCATTTTCAAATGTTTTATTTTTGAACGTCAGTTCACATTTGTAGGTGGATCATCAGTGTTAGAGCTAAAATTAGCATGTTTAAAGTGATTTTCATGCTTCCAGGGGCCCAAAACACAAGATTTATGGAATGGTTAAAAGTGCATGAAAATGGCCAATTTACTCACTCTGAGTTCTCAAAAAGGGTTTCTTCACCCCGGGAAGTGAAATAAATACCATTTGGAGGCATTTAATGTTCGAGCAAAAACGGCTGATTTTCGACAAAAGAGATAACACCCCCCCATTACGTCATGCTTCAGAAATGTGGAAAATGGTCCGTTTTCAAATGTTTTATTTTTGAACGTCAGTTCACATTTGTAGGTGGATCATCAGTGTTAGAGCTAAAATTAGCATGTTTAAAGTGATTTTCATGCTTCCAGGGGCTCGGGAAGTGAAATAAATACCATTTGGAGGCATTTAATGTTCGAGCAAAAACGGCTGATTTTCGACAAAAGAGATAACACCCCCCATTACGTCATGCTTCAGAAATGTGGAAAATGGTCCGTTTTCAAATGTTTTATTTTTGAACGTCAGTTTACATTTGTAGGTGGATCATCAGTGTTCGAGCTAAAATTAGCATGTTTAAAGTGATTTTCATGCTTCCAGGGGCTCGGGAAGTGAAATAAATACCATTTGGAGGCATTTAATGTTCGAGCAAAAACGGCTGATTTTCGACAAAAGAGATAACACCCCCCCATTACGTCATGCTTCAGAAATGTGGAAAATGGTCCGTTTTCAAATGTTTTATTTTTGAACGTCAGTTCACATTTGTAGGTGGATCATCAGTGTTAGAGCTAAAATTAGCATGTTTAAAGTGATTTTCATGCTTCCAGGGGCCCAAAACACAAGATTTATGGAATGGTTAAAAGTGCATGAAAATGGCCAATTTACTCACTCTGAGTTCTCAAAAAGGGTTTCTTCACCCCGGGAAGTTAATTAAATACCATTTGGAGGCATTTAATGTTCGAGCAAAAACGGCTGATTTTCGACAAAAGAGATAACACCCCCCCATTACGTCATTCTTCAGAAATGTGGAAAATGGTCCGTTTTCAAATGTTTTATTTTTGAACGTCAGTTCACATTTGTAGGTGGATCATCAGTGTTAGAGCTAAAATTAGCATGTTTAAAGTGATTTTCATGCTTCCAGGGGCTCGGGAAGTTAATTAAATACCATTTGGAGGCATTTAATGTTCGAGCAAAAACGGCTGATTTTCGACAAAAGAGATAACACCCCCCCATTACGTCATGCTTCAGAAATGTGGAAAATGGTCCGTTTTCAAATGTTTTATTTTTGAACGTCAGTTCACATTTGTAGGTGGATCATCAGTGTTAGAGCTAAAATTAGCATGTTTAAAGTGATTTTCATGCTTCCAGGATCTCGGGAAGTTAATTAAATACCATTTGGAGGCATTTAATGTTCGAGCAAAAACGGCTGATTTTCGACAAAAGAGATAACACCCCCCCATTACGTCATGCTTCAGAAATGTGGAAAATGGTCCGTTTTCAAATGTTTTATTTTTGAACGTCAGTTCACATTTGTAGGTGGATCATCAGTGTTAGAGCTAAAATTAGCATGTTTAAAGTGATTTTCATGCTTCCAGGGGCTCGGGAAGTGAAATAAATACCATTTGGAGGCATTTAATGTTCGAGCAAAAACGGCTGATTTTCGACAAAAGAGATAACACCCCCCATTACGTCATGCTTCAGAAATGTGGAAAATGGTCCGTTTTCAAATGTTTTATTTTTGAACGTCAGTTTACATTTGTAGGTGGATCATCAGTGTTCGAGCTAAAATTAGCATGTTTAAAGTGATTTTCATGCTTCCAGGGGCTCGGGAAGTGAAATAAATACCATTTGGAGGCATTTAATGTTCGAGCAAAAACGGCTGATATTCGACAAAAGAGATAACACCCCCCCCATTACGTCATGCTTCAGAAATGTGGAAAATGGTCCGTTTTCAAATGTTTTATTTTTGAACGTCAGTTCACATTTGTAGGTGGATCATCAGTGTTAGAGCTAAAATTAGCATGTTTAAAGTGATTTTCATGCTTCCAGGGGCCCAAAACACAAGATTTATGGAATGGTTAAAAGTGCATGAAAATGGCCAATTTACTCACTCTGAGTTCTCAAAAAGGGTTTCTTCACCCCGGGAAGTTAATTAAATACCAATTGGAGGCATTTAATGTTCGAGCAAAAACGGCTGATTTTCGACAAAAGAGATAACACCCCCCCATTACGTCATGCTTCAGAAATGTGGAAAATGGTCCGTTTTCAAATGTTTTATTTTTGAACGTCAGTTCACATTTGTAGGTGGATCATCAGTGTTAGAGCTAAAAATAGCATGTTTAAAGTGATTTTCATGCTTCCAGGGGCTCGGGAAGTTAATTAAATACCATTTGGAGGCATTTAATGTTCGAGCAAAAACGGCTGATTTTCGACAAAAGAGATAACACCCCCCATTACGTCATGCTTCAGAAATGTGGAAAATGGTCCGTTTTCAAATGTTTCATTATTGAACGTCAGTTCACATTTGTAGGTGGATCATCAGTGTTAGAGCTAAAATTAGCATGTTTAAAGTGATTTTCATGCTTCCAGGGGCCCAAAACACAAGATTTATGGAATGGTTAAAAGTGCATGAAAATGGCCAATTTACTCACTCTGAGTTCTCAAAAAGGGTTTCTTCACCCCAGGAAGTTAATTAAATACCATTTGGAGGCATTTAATGTTCGAGCAAAAACGGCTGATTTTCGACAAAAGAGATAACACCCCCCCATTACGTCATGCTTCAGAAATGTGGAAAATGGTCCGTTTTCAAATGTTTTATTTTTGAACATCAGTTCACATTTGTAGGTGGATCATCAGTGTTAGAGCTAAAATTAGCATGTTTAAAGTGATTTTCATGCTTCCAGGGGCTCGGGAAGTTAATTAAATACCATTTGGAGGCATTTAATGTTCGAGCAAAAACGGCTGATTTTCGGCAAAAGAGATAACACCCCCCCATTACGTCATGCTTCAGAAATGTGGAAAATGGTGCGTTTTCAAATGTTTTATTTTTGAATGTCAGTTCACATTTGTAGGTGGATCATCAGTGTTAGAGCTAAAATTAGCATGTTTAAAGTGATTTTCATGCTTCCAGGGGCCCAAAACACAAGATTTATGGAATGGTTAAAAGTGCATGAAAATGGCCAATTTACTCACTCTGAGTTCTCAAAAAGGGTTTCTTCACCCCGGGAAGTTAATTAAATACCATTTGGAGGCATTTAATGTTCGAGCAAAAACGGCTGATTTTCGACAAAAGAGATAACACCCCCCCATTACGTCATGCTTCAGAAATGTGGAAAATGGTCCGTTTTCAAATGTTTTATTTTTGAACGTCAGTTCACATTTGTAGGTGGATCATCAGTGTTAGAGCTAAAATTAGCATGTTTAAAGTGATTTTCATGCTTCCAGGGGCCCAAAACAAAAGATTAATGGAATGGTTAAAAGTGCATGAAAATGGCCAATTTACTCACTCTGAGTTCTCAAAAAGGGTTTCTTCACCCCGGGAAGTTAATTAAATACCATTTGGAGGCATTTAATGTTCGAGCAAAAACGGCTGATTTTCGACAAAAGAGATAACACCCCCCCATTACGTCATGCTTCAGAAATGTGGAAAATGGTCCGTTTTCAAATGTTTTATTTTTGAACGTCAGTTCACATTTGTAGGTGGATCATCAGTGTTAGAGCTAAAATTAGCATGTTTAAAGTGATTTTCATGCTTCCAGGATCTCGGGAAGTTAATTAAATACCATTTGGAGGCATTTAATGTTCGAGCAAAAACGGCTGATTTTCGACAAAAGAGATAACACCCCCCCATTACGTCATGCTTCAGAAATGTGGAAAATGGTCCGTTTTCAAATGTTTTATTTTTGAACGTCAGTTCACATTTGTAGGTGGATCATCAGTGTTAGAGCTAAAATTAGCATGTTTAAAGTGATTTTCATGCTTCCAGGGGCTCGGGAAGTTAATTAAATACCATTTGGAGGCATTTAATGTTCGAGCAAAAACGGCTGATTTTCGACAAAAGAGATAACACCCCCCCATTACGTCATGCTTCAGAAATGTGGAAAATGGTCTGTTTTCAAATGTTTTATTTTTGAACGTCAGTTCACATTTGTAGGTGGATCATCAGTGTTAGAGCTAAAATTAGCATGTTTAAAGTGATTTTCATGCTTCCAGGGGCTCGGGAAGTTAATTAAATACCATTTGGAGGCATTTAATGTTCGAGCAAAAACGGCTGATTTTCGACAAAAGAGATAACACCCCCCCATTACGTCATGCTTCAGAAATGTGGAAAATGGTCCGTTTTCAAATGTTTTATTTTTGAACGTCAGTTCACATTTGTAGGTGGATCATCAGTGTTAGAGCTAAAATTAGCATGTTTAAAGTGATTTTCATGCTTCCAGGGGCCCAAAACACAAGATTTATGGAATGGTTAAAAGTGCATGAAAATGGCCAATTTACTCACTCTGAGTTCTCAAAAAGGGTTTCTTCACCCCGGGAAGTTAATTAAATACCATTTGGAGGCATTTAATGTTCGAGCAAAAACGGCTGATTTTCGACAAAAGAGATAACACCCCCCCATTACGTCATGCTTCAGAAATGTGGAAAATGGTCCGTTTTCAAATGTTTTATTTTTGAACGTCAGTTCACATTTGTAGGTGGATCATCAGTGTTAGAGCTAAAATTTGCATGTTTAAAGTGATTTTCATGCTTCCAGGGGCTCGGGAAGATAATTAAATACCATTTGGAGGCATTTAATGTTCGAGCAAAAACGGCTGATTTTCGACAAAAGAGATAATACCCCCCCATTACGTCATGCTTCAGAAATGTGGAAAATGGTCCGTTTTCAAATGTTTTATTTTTGAACGTCAGTTCACATTTGTAGGTGGATCATCAGTGTTAGAGCTAAAATTAGCATGTTTAAAGTGATTTTCATGCTTCCAGGGGCTCGGGAAGTTAATTAAATACCATTTGGAGGCATTTAATGTTCGAGCAAAAACGGCTGATTTTCGACAAAAGAGATAACACCCCCCCATTACGTCATGCTTCAGAAATGTGGAAAATGGTCCGTTTTCAAATGTTTTATTTTTGAACGTCAGTTCACATTTGTAGGTGGATCATCAGTGTTAGAGCTAAAATTAGCATGTTTAATGTGATTTTCATGCTTCCAGGGGCTCGGGAAGTTAATTAAATACCATTTGGAGGCATTTAATGTTCGAGCAAAAACGGCTGATTTTCGACAAAAGAGATAACACCCCCCCATTACGTCATGCTTCAGAAATGTGGAAAATGGTCCGTTTTCAAATGTTTTATTTTTGAACGTCAGTTCACATTTGTAGGTGGATCATCAGTGTTAGAGCTAAAATTAGCATGTTTAAAGTGATTTTCATGCTTCCAGGGGCTCGGGAAGTTAATTAAATACCATTTGGAGGCATTTAATGTTCGAGCAAAAACGGCTGATTTTCGACAAAAGATATAACACCCCCCCATTACGTCATGCTTCAGAAATGTGGAAAATGGTCCGTTTTCAAATGTTTTATTTTTGAACGTCAGTTCACATTTGTAGGTGGATCATCAGCGTTAGAGCTAAAATTAGCATGTTTAAAGTGATTTTCATGCTTCCAGGGGCTCGGGAAGTTAATTAAATACCATTTGGAGGCATTTAATGTTCGAGCAAAAACGGCTGATTTTCGACAAAAGAGATAACACCCCCCCATTACGTCATGCTTCAGAAATGTGGAAAATGGTCCGTTTTCAAATGTTTTATTTTTGAACGTCAGTTCACATTTGTAGGTGGATCATCAGTGTTAGAGCTAAAATTAGCATGTTTAAAGTGATTTTCATGCTTCCAGGGGCTCGGGAAGTGAAATAAATACCATTTGGAGGCATTTAATGTTCGAGCAAAAACGGCTGATTTTCGACAAAAGAGATAACACCCCCCCATTACGTCATGCTTCAGAAATGTGGAAAATGGTCCGTTTTCAAATGTTTTATTTTTGAACGTCAGTTCACATTTGTAGGTGGATCATCAGTGTTAGAGCTAAAATTAGCATGTTTAAAGTGATTTTCATGCTTCCAGGGGCTCGGGAAGTTAATTAAATACCATTTGGAGGCATTTAATGTTCGAGCAAAAACGGCTGATTTTCGACAAAAGAGATAACACCCCCCCATTACGTCATGCTTCAGAAATGTGGAAAATGGTCTGTTTTCAAATGTTTTATTTTTGAACGTCAGTTCACATTTGTAGGTGGATCATCAGTGTTAGAGCTAAAATTAGCATGTTTAAAGTGATTTTCATGCTTCCAGGGGCCCAAAACACAAGATTTATGGAATGGTTAAAAGTGCATGAAAATGGCCAATTTACTCACTCTGAGTTCTCAAAAAGGGTTTCTTCACCCCGGGAAGTTAATTAAATACCATTTGGAGGCATTTAATGTTCGAGCAAAAACAGCTGATTTTCGACAAAAGAGATAACACCCCCCCATTACGTCATGCTTCAGAAATGTGGAAAATGGTCCGTTTTCAAATGTTTTATTTTTGAACGTCAGTTCACATTTGTAGGTGGATCATCAGTGTTAGAGCTAAAATTAGCATGTTTAAAGTGATTTTCATGCTTCCAGGGGCTCGGGAAGTTAATTAAATACCATTTGGAGGCATTTAATGTTCGAGCAAAAACGGCTGATTTTCGACAAAAGAGATAACACCCCCCCATTACGTCATGCTTCAGAAATGTGGAAAATGGTCCGTTTTCAAATGTTTTATTTTTGAACGTCAGTTCACATTTGTAGGTGGATCATCAGTGTTAGAGCTA
This sequence comes from Lissotriton vulgaris, assembly GCF_964263255.1. Classification (NCBI taxonomy): domain Eukaryota; kingdom Metazoa; phylum Chordata; class Amphibia; order Caudata; family Salamandridae; genus Lissotriton; species Lissotriton vulgaris. The sequence continues at coordinate 60,375 of NW_028245771.1, read as the reverse complement.
AAATTAGCATGTTTAAAGTGATTTTCATGCTTCCAGGGGCTCGGGAAGTGAAATAAATACCATTTGGAGGCATTTAATGTTCGAGCAAAAACGGCTGATTTTCGACAAAAGAGATAACACCCCCCCATTACGTCATGCTTCAGAAATGTGGAAAATGGTCCGTTTTCAAATGTTTTATTTTTGAACGTCAGTTCACATTTGTAGGTGGATCATCAGTGTTAGAGCTAAAATTAGCATGTTTAAAGTGATTTTCATGCTTCCAGGGGCTCGGGAAGTTAATTAAATACCATTTGGAGGCATTTAATGTTCGAGCAAAAACGGCTGATTTTCGACAAAAGAGATAACACCCCCCCATTACGTCATGCTTCAGAAATGTGGAAAATGGTCAGTTTTCAAATGTTTTATTTTTGAACGTCAGTTCACATTTGTAGGTGGATCATCAGTGTTAGAGCTAAAATTAGCATGTTTAAAGTGATTTTCATGCTTCCAGGGGCTCGGGAAGTTAATTAAATACCATTTGGAGGCATTTAATGTTCGAGCAAAAACGGCTGATTTTCGACAAAAGAGATAACACCCCCCCATTACGTCATGCTTCAGAAATGTGGAAAATGGTCCGTTTTCAAATGTTTTATTTTTGAACGTCAGTTCACATTTGTAGGTGGATCATCAGTGTTAGAGCTAAAAGTAGCATGTTTAAAGTGATTTTCATGCTTCCAGGGGCTCGGGAAGTTAATTAAATACCATTTGGAGGCATTTAATGTTGGAGCAAAAACGGCTGATTTTCGACAAAAGAGATAACACCCCCCCATTACGTCATGCTTCAGAAATGTGGAAAATGGTCCGTTTTCAAATGTTTTATTTTTGAACGTCAGTTCACATTTGTAGGTGGATCATCAGTGTTAGAGCTAAAATTAGCATGTTTAAAGTGATTTTCATGCTTCCAGGGGCTCGGGAAGTTAATTAAATACCATTTGGAGGCATTTAATGTTCGAGCAAAAACGGCTGATTTTCGACAAAAGAGATAACACCCCCCCATTACGTCATGCTTCAGAAATGTGGAAAATGGTCCGTTTTCAAATGTTTTATTTTTGAACGTCAGTTCACATTTGTAGGTGGATCATCAGTGTTAGAGCTAAAATAAACATGTTTAAAGTGATTTTCATGCTTCCAGGGGCCCAAAACACAAGATTTATGGAATGGTTAAAAGTGCATGAAAATGGCCAATTTACTCACTCTGAGTTCTCAAAAAGGGTTTCTTCACCCCGGGAAGTTAATTAAATACCATTTGGAGGCATTTAATGTTCGAGCAAAAACGGCTGATTTTCGACAAAAGAGATAACACCCTACCATTACGTCATGCTTCAGAAATGTGGAAAATGGTCCGTTTTCAAATGTTTTATTTTTGAACGTCAGTTCACATTTGTAGGTGGATCATCAGTGTTAGAGCTAAAATTAGCATGTTTAAAGTGATTTTCATGCTTCCAGGGGCTCGGGAAGTTAATTAAATACCATTTGGAGGCATTTAATGTTCGAGCAAAAACGGCTGATTTTCGACAAAAGAGATAACACCCCCCCATTACGTCATGCTTCAGAAATGTGGAAAATGGTCCGTTTTCAAATGTTTTATTTTTGAACGTCAGTTCACATTTGTAGGTGGATCATCAGTGTTAGAGCTAAAATTAGCATGTTTAAAGTGATTTTCATGCTTCCAGGGGCTCGGGAAGTTAATTAAATACCATTTGGAGGCATTTAATGTTCGAGCAAAATTGGCTGATTTTCGACAAAAGAGATAACACCCCCCCATTACGTCATGCTTCAGAAATGTGGAAAATGGTCCGTTTTCAAATGTTTTATTTTTGAACGTCAGTTCACATTTGTAGGTGGATCATCAGTGTTAGAGCTAAAATTAGCATGTTTAAAGTGATTTTCATGCTTCCAGGGGCCCAAAACACAAGATTTATGGAATGGTTAAAAGTGCATGAAAATGGCCAATTTACTCACTCTGAGTTCTCAAAAAGGGTTTCTTCACCCCGGGAAGTTAATTAAATACCATTTGGAGGCATTTAATGTTCGAGCAAAAACGGCTGATTTTCGACAAAAGAGATAACACCCCCCCATTACGTCATGCTTCAGAAATGTGGAAAATGGTCCGTTTTCAAATGTTTTATTTTTGAACGTCAGTTCACATTTGTAGGTGGATCATCAGTGTTAGAGCTAAAATTAGCATGTTTAAAATGATTTTCATGCTTCCAGGGGCCCAAAACACAAGATTTATGGAATGGTTAAAAGTGCATGAAAATGGCCAATTTACTCACTCTGAGTTCTCAAAAAGGGTTTCTTCACCCCGGGAAGTTAATTAAATACCATTTGGAGGCATTTAATGTTCGAGCAAAAACGGCTGATTTTCGACAAAAGAGATAACACCCCCCCATTACGTCATGCTTCAGAAATGTGGAAAATGGTCAGTTTTCAAATGTTTTATTTTTGAACGTCAGTTCACATTTGTAGGTGGATCATCAGTGTTAGAGCTAAAATTAGCATGTTTAAAGTGATTTTCATGCTTCCAGGGGCTCGGGAAGTTAATTAAATACCATTTGGAGGCATTTAATGTTCGAGCAAAAACGGCTGATTTTCGACAAAAGAGATAACACCCCCCCATTACGTCATGCTTCAGAAATGTGGAAAATGGTCCGTTTTCAAATGTTTTATTTTTGAACGTCAGTTCACATTTGTAGGTGGATTATCAGTGTTAGAGCTAAAATTAGCATGTTTAAAGTGATTTTCATGCTTCCAGGGGCTCGGGAAGTTAATTAAATACCATTTGGAGGCATTTAATGTTCGAGCAAAAACGGCTGATTTTCGACAAAAGAGATAACACCCCCCATTACGTCATGCTTCAGAAATGTGGAAAATGGTCCGTTTTCAAATGTTTCATTATTGAACGTCAGTTCACATTTGTAGGTGGATCATCAGTGTTAGAGCTAAAATTAGCATGTTTAAAGTGATTTTCATGCTTCCAGGGGCCCAAAACACAAGATTTATGGAATGGTTAAAAGTGCATGAAAATGGCCAATTTACTCACTCTGAGTTCTCAAAAAGGGTTTCTTCACCCCAGGAAGTTAATTAAATACCATTTGGAGGCATTTAATGTTCGAGCAAAAACGGCTGATTTTCGACAAAAGAGATAACACCCCCCCATTACGTCATGCTTCAGAAATGTGTAAAATGGTCCGTTTTCAAATGTTTTATTTTTGAACATCAGTTCACATTTGTAGGTGGATCATCAGTGTTAGAGCTAAAATTAGCATGTTTAAAGTGATTTTCATGCTTCCAGGGGCTCGGGAAGTTAATTAAATACCATTTGGAGGCATTTAATGTTCGAGCAAAAACGGCTGATTTTCGACAAAAGAGATAACACCCCCCCATTACGTCATGCTTCAGAAATGTGGAAAATGGTGCGTTTTCAAATGTTTTATTTTTGAACGTCAGTTCACATTTGTAGGTGGATCATCAGTGTTAGAGCTAAAATTAGCATGTTTAAAGTGATTTTCATGCTTCCAGGGGCCCAAAACACAAGATTTATGGAATGGTTAAAAGTGCATGAAAATGGCCAATTTACTCACTCTGAGTTCTCAAAAAGGGTTTCTTCACCCCGGGAAGTTAATTAAATACCATTTGGAGGCATTTAATGTTCGAGCAAAAACGGCTGATTTTCGACAAAAGAGATAACACCCCCCCATTACGTCATGCTTCAGAAATGTGGAAAATGGTCCGTTTTCAAATGTTTTATTTTTGAACGTCAGTTCACATTTGTAGGTGGATCATCAGTGTTAGAGCTAAAATTAGCATGTTTAAAGTGATTTTCATGCTTCCAGGGGCCCAAAACAAAAGATTAATGGAATGGTTAAAAGTGCATGAAAATGGCCAATTTACTCACTCTGAGTTCTCAAAAAGGGTTTCTTCACCCCGGGAAGTTAATTAAATACCATTTGGAGGCATTTAATGTTCGAGCAAAAACGGCTGATTTTCGACAAAAGAGATAACACCCCCCATTACGTCATGCTTCAGAAATGTGGAAAATGGTCCGTTTTCAAATGTTTTATTTTTGAACGTCAGTTCACATTTGTAGGTGGATCATCAGTGTTAGAGCTAAAAATAGCATGTTTAAAGTGATTTTCATGCTTCCAGGGGCTCGGGAAGTTAATTAAATACCATTTGGAGGCATTTAATGTTCGAGCAAAAACGGCTGATTTTCGACAAAAGAGATAACACCCCCCCATTACGTCATGCTTCAGAAATGTGGAAAATGGTCCGTTTTCAAATGTTTTATTTTTGAACGTCAGTTCACATTTGTAGGTGGATCATCAGTGTTAGAGCTAAAATTAGCATGTTTAAAATGATTTTCATGCTTCCAGGGGCCCAAAACACAAGATTTATGGAATGGTTAAAAGTGCATGAAAATGGCCAATTTACTCACTCTGAGTTCTCAAAAAGGGTTTCTTCACCCCGGGAAGTTAATTAAATACCATTTGGAGGCATTTAATGTTCGAGCAAAAACGGCTGATTTTCGACAAAAGAGATAACACCCCCCCATTACGTCATGCTTCAGAAATGTGGAAAATGGTCAGTTTTCAAATGTTTTATTTTTGAACGTCAGTTCACATTTGTAGGTGGATCATCAGTGTTAGAGCTAAAATTAGCATGTTTAAAGTGATTTTCATGCTTCCAGGGGCTCGGGAAGTTAATTAAATACCATTTGGAGGCATTTAATGTTCGAGCAAAAACGGCTGATTTTCGACAAAAGAGATAACACCCCCCCATTACGTCATGCTTCAGAAATGTGGAAAATGGTCCGTTTTCAAATGTTTTATTTTTGAACGTCAGTTCACATTTGTAGGTGGATTATCAGTGTTAGAGCTAAAATTAGCATGTTTAAAGTGATTTTCATGCTTCCAGGGGCTCGGGAAGTTAATTAAATACCATTTGGAGGCATTTAATGTTCGAGCAAAAACGGCTGATTTTCGACAAAAGAGATAACACCCCCCATTACGTCATGCTTCAGAAATGTGGAAAATGGTCCGTTTTCAAATGTTTCATTATTGAACGTCAGTTCACATTTGTAGGTGGATCATCAGTGTTAGAGCTAAAATTAGCATGTTTAAAGTGATTTTCATGCTTCCAGGGGCCCAAAACACAAGATTTATGGAATGGTTAAAAGTGCATGAAAATGGCCAATTTACTCACTCTGAGTTCTCAAAAAGGGTTTCTTCACCCCAGGAAGTTAATTAAATACCATTTGGAGGCATTTAATGTTCGAGCAAAAACGGCTGATTTTCGACAAAAGAGATAACACCCCCCCATTACGTCATGCTTCAGAAATGTGGAAAATGGTCCGTTTTCAAATGTTTTATTTTTGAACATCAGTTCACATTTGTAGGTGGATCATCAGTGTTAGAGCTAAAATTAGCATGTTTAAAGTGATTTTCATGCTTCCAGGGGCTCGGGAAGTTAATTAAATACCATTTGGAGGCATTTAATGTTCGAGCAAAAACGGCTGATTTTCGACAAAAGAGATAACACCCCCCCATTACGTCATGCTTCAGAAATGTGGAAAATGGTGCGTTTTCAAATGTTTTATTTTTGAACGTCAGTTCACATTTGTAGGTGGATCATCAGTGTTAGAGCTAAAATTAGCATGTTTAAAGTGATTTTCATGCTTCCAGGGGCCCAAAACACAAGATTTATGGAATGGTTAAAAGTGCATGAAAATGGCCAATTTACTCACTCTGAGTTCTCAAAAAGGGTTTCTTCACCCCGGGAAGTTAATTAAATACCATTTGGAGGCATTTAATGTTCGAGCAAAAACGGCTGATTTTCGACAAAAGAGATAACACCCCCCCATTACGTCATGCTTCAGAAATGTGGAAAATGGTCCGTTTTCAAATGTTTTATTTTTGAACGTCAGTTCACATTTGTAGGTGGATCATCAGTGTTAGAGCTAAAATTAGCATGTTTAAAGTGATTTTCATGCTTCCAGGGGCCCAAAACAAAAGATTAATGGAATGGTTAAAAGTGCATGAAAATGGCCAATTTACTCACTCTGAGTTCTCAAAAAGGGTTTCTTCACCCCGGGAAGTTAATTAAATACCATTTGGAGGCATTTAATGTTCGAGCAAAAACGGCTGATTTTCGACAAAAGAGATAACACCCCCCCATTACGTCATGCTTCAGAAATGTGGAAAATGGTCCGTTTTCAAATGTTTTATTTTTGAACGTCAGTTCACATTTGTAGGTGGATCATCAGTGTTAGAGCTAAAAATAGCATGTTTAAAGTGATTTTCATGCTTCCAGGGGCTCGGGAAGTTAATTAAATACCATTTGGAGGCATTTAATGTTCGAGCAAAAACGGCTGATTTTCGACAAAAGAGATAACACCCCCCATTACGTCATGCTTCAGAAATGTGGAAAATGGTCCGTTTTCAAATGTTTCATTATTGAACGTCAGTTCACATTTGTAGGTGGATCATCAGTGTTAGAGCTAAAATTAGCATGTTTAAAGTGATTTTCATGCTTCCAGGGGCCCAAAACACAAGATTTATGGAATGGTTAAAAGTGCATGAAAATGGCCAATTTACTCACTCTGAGTTCTCAAAAAGGGTTTCTTCACCCCAGGAAGTTAATTAAATACCATTTGGAGGCATTTAATGTTCGAGCAAAAACGGCTGATTTTCGACAAAAGAGATAACACCCCCCATTACGTCATGCTTCAGAAATGTGGAAAATGGTCCGTTTTCAAATGTTTTATTTTTGAACATCAGTTCACATTTGTAGGTGGATCATCAGTGTTAGAGCTAAAATTAGCATGTTTAAAGTGATTTTCATGCTTCCAGGGGCTCGGGAAGTTAATTAAATACCATTTGGAGGCATTTAATGTTCGAGCAAAAACGGCTGATTTTCGACAAAAGAGATAACACCCCCCCATTACGTCATGCTTCAGAAATGTGGAAAATGGTGCGTTTTCAAATGTTTTATTTTTGAACGTCAGTTCACATTTGTAGGTGGATCATCAGTGTTAGAGCTAAAATTAGCATGTTTAAAGTGATTTTCATGCTTCCAGGGGCCCAAAACACAAGATTTATGGAATGGTTAAAAGTGCATGAAAATGGCCAATTTACTCACTCTGAGTTCTCAAAAAGGGTTTCTTCACCCCGGGAAGTTAATTAAATACCATTTGGAGGCATTTAATGTTCGAGCAAAAACGGCTGATTTTCGACAAAAGAGATAACACCCCCCCATTACGTCATGCTTCAGAAATGTGGAAAATGGTCCGTTTTCAAATGTTTTATTTTTGAACGTCAGTTCACATTTGTAGGTGGATCATCAGTGTTAGAGCTAAAATTAGCATGTTTAAAGTGATTTTCATGCTTCCAGGGGCCCAAAACAAAAGATTAATGGAATGGTTAAAAGTGCATGAAAATGGCCAATTTACTCACTCTGAGTTCTCAAAAAGGGTTTCTTCACCCCGGGAAGTTAATTAAATACCATTTGGAGGCATTTAATGTTCGAGCAAAAACGGCTGATTTTCGACAAAAGAGATAACACCCCCCCATTACGTCATGCTTCAGAAATGTGGAAAATGGTCCGTTTTCAAATGTTTTATTTTTGAACGTCAGTTCACATTTGTAGGTGGATCATCAGTGTTAGAGCTAAAATTAGCATGTTTAAAGTGATTTTCATGCTTCCAGGATCTCGGGAAGTTAATTAAATACCATTTGGAGGCATTTAATGTTCGAGCAAAAACGGCTGATTTTCGACAAAAGAGATAACACCCCCCCATTACGTCATGCTTCAGAAATGTGGAAAATGGTCCGTTTTCAAATGTTTTATTTTTGAACGTCAGTTCACATTTGTAGGTGGATCATCAGTGTTAGAGCTAAAATTAGCATGTTTAAAGTGATTTTCATGCTTCCAGGGGCTCGGGAAGTTAATTAAATACCATTTGGAGGCATTTAATGTTCGAGCAAAAACGGCTGATTTTCGACAAAAGAGATAACACCCCCCCATTACGTCATGCTTCAGAAATGTGGAAAATGGTCTGTTTTCAAATGTTTTATTTTTGAACGTCAGTTCACATTTGTAGGTGGATCATCAGTGTTAGAGCTAAAATTAGCATGTTTAAAGTGATTTTCATGCTTCCAGGGGCTCGGGAAGTTAATTAAATACCATTTGGAGGCATTTAATGTTCGAGCAAAAACGGCTGATTTTCGACAAAAGAGATAACACCCCCCCATTACGTCATGCTTCAGAAATGTGGAAAATGGTCCGTTTTCAAATGTTTTATTTTTGAACGTCAGTTCACATTTGTAGGTGGATCATCAGTGTTAGAGCTAAAATTAGCATGTTTAAAGTGATTTTCATGCTTCCAGGGGCCCAAAACACAAGATTTATGGAATGGTTAAAAGTGCATGAAAATGGCCAATTTACTCACTCTGAGTTCTCAAAAAGGGTTTCTTCACCCCGGGAAGTTAATTAAATACCATTTGGAGGCATTTAATGTTCGAGCAAAAACGGCTGATTTTCGACAAAAGAGATAACACCCCCCCATTACGTCATGCTTCAGAAATGTGGAAAATGGTCCGTTTTCAAATGTTTTATTTTTGAACGTCAGTTCACATTTGTAGGTGGATCATCAGTGTTAGAGCTAAAATTTGCATGTTTAAAGTGATTTTCATGCTTCCAGGGGCTCGGGAAGTTAATTAAATACCATTTGGAGGCATTTAATGTTCGAGCAAAAACGGCTGATTTTCGACAAAAGAGATAATACCCCCCCATTACGTCATGCTTCAGAAATGTGGAAAATGGTCCGTTTTCAAATGTTTTATTTTTGAACGTCAGTTCACATTTGTAGGTGGATCATCAGTGTTAGAGCTAAAATTAGCATGTTTAAAGTGATTTTCATGCTTCCAGGGGCTCGGGAAGTTAATTAAATACCATTTGGAGGCATTTAATGTTCGAGCAAAAACGGCTGATTTTCGACAAAAGAGATAACACCCCCCCATTACGTCATGCTTCAGAAATGTGGAAAATGGTCCGTTTTCAAATGTTTTATTTTTGAACGTCAGTTCACATTTGTAGGTGGATCATCAGTGTTAGAGCTAAAATTAGCATGTTTAATGTGATTTTCATGCTTCCAGGGGCTCGGGAAGTTAATTAAATACCATTTGGAGGCATTTAATGTTCGAGCAAAAACGGCTGATTTTCGACAAAAGAGATAACACCCCCCCATTACGTCATGCTTCAGAAATGTGGAAAATGGTCCGTTTTCAAATGTTTTATTTTTGAACGTCAGTTCACATTTGTAGGTGGATCATCAGTGTTAGAGCTAAAATTAGCATGTTTAAAGTGATTTTCATGCTTCCAGGGGCTCGGGAAGTTAATTAAATACCATTTGGAGGCATTTAATGTTCGAGCAAAAACGGCTGATTTTCGACAAAAGATATAACACCCCCCCATTACGTCATGCTTCAGAAATGTGGAAAATGGTCCGTTTTCAAATGTTTTATTTTTGAACGTCAGTTCACATTTGTAGGTGGATCATCAGCGTTAGAGCTAAAATTAGCATGTTTAAAGTGATTTTCATGCTTCCAGGGGCTCGGGAAGTTAATTAAATACCATTTGGAGGCATTTAATGTTCGAGCAAAAACGGCTGATTTTCGACAAAAGAGATAACACCCCCCCATTACGTCATGCTTCAGAAATGTGGAAAATGGTCCGTTTTCAAATGTTTTATTTTTGAACGTCAGTTCACATTTGTAGGTGGATCATCAGTGTTAGAGCTAAAATTAGCATGTTTAAAGTGATTTTCATGCTTCCAGGGGCTCGGGAAGTGAAATAAATACCATTTGGAGGCATTTAATGTTCGAGCAAAAACGGCTGATTTTCGACAAAAGAGATAACACCCCCCCATTACGTCATGCTTCAGAAATGTGGAAAATGGTCCGTTTTCAAATGTTTTATTTTTGAACGTCAGTTCACATTTGTAGGTGGATCATCAGTGTTAGAGCTAAAATTAGCATGTTTAAAGTGATTTTCATGCTTCCAGGGGCTCGGGAAGTTAATTAAATACCATTTGGAGGCATTTAATGTTCGAGCAAAAACGGCTGATTTTCGACAAAAGAGATAACACCCCCCCATTACGTCATGCTTCAGAAATGTGGAAAATGGTCCGTTTTCAAATGTTTTATTTTTGAACGTCAGTTCACATTTGTAGGTGGATCATCAGTGTTAGAGCTAAAATTAGCATGTTTAAAGTGATTTTCATGCTTCCAGGGGCCCAAAACACAAGATTTATGGAATGGTTAAAAGTGCATGAAAATGGCCAATTTACTCACTCTGAGTTCTCAAAAAGGGTTTCTTCACCCCGGGAAGTTAATTAAATACCATTTGGAGGCATTTAATGTTCGAGCAAAAACAGCTGATTTTCGACAAAAGAGATAACACCCCCCCATTACGTCATGCTTCAGAAATGTGGAAAATGGTCCGTTTTCAAATGTTTTATTTTTGAACGTCAGTTCACATTTGTAGGTGGATCATCAGTGTTAGAGCTAAAATTAGCATGTTTAAAGTGATTTTCATGCTTCCAGGGGCTCGGGAAGTTAATTAAATACCATTTGGAGGCATTTAATGTTCGAGCAAAAACGGCTGATTTTCGACAAAAGAGATAACACCCCCCCATTACGTCATGCTTCAGAAATGTGGAAAATGGTCCGTTTTCAAATGTTTTATTTTTGAACGTCAGTTCACATTTGTAGGTGGATCATCAGTGTTAGAGCTAAAATTAGCATGTTTAAAGTGATTTTCATGCTTCCAGGGGCTCGGGAAGTGAAATAAATACCATTTGGAGGCATTTAATGTTCGAGCAAAAACGGCTGATTTTCGACAAAAGAGATAACACCCCCCCATTACGTCATGCTTCAGAAATGTGGAAAATGGTCCGTTTTCAAATGTTTTATTTTTGAACGTCAGTTCACATTTGTAGGTGGATCATCAGTGTTAGAGCTAAAAGTAGCATGTTTAAAGTGATTTTCATGCTTCCAGGGGCTCGGGAAGTTAATTAAATACCATTTGGAGGCATTTAATGTTGGAGCAAAAACGGCTGATTTTCGACAAAAGAGATAACACCCCCCCATTACGTCATGCTTCAGAAATGTGGAAAATGGTCCGTTTTCAAATGTTTTATTTTTGAACGTCAGTTCACATTTGTAGGTGGATCATCAGTGTTAGAGCTAAAATTAGCATGTTTAAAGTGATTTTCATGCTTCCAGGGGCTCGGGAAGTTAATTAAATACCATTTGGAGGCATTTAATGTTCGAGCAAAAACGGCTGATTTTCGACAAAAGAGATAACACCCCCCCATTACGTCATGCTTCAGAAATGTGGAAAATGGTCCGTTTTCAAATGTTTTATTTTTGAACGTCAGTTCACATTTGTAGGTGGATCATCAGTGTTAGAGCTAAAATAAACATGTTTAAAGTGATTTTCATGCTTCCAGGGGCCCAAAACACAAGATTTATGGAATGGTTAAAAGTGCATGAAAATGGCCAATTTACTCACTCTGAGTTCTCAAAAAGGGTTTCTTCACCCCGGGAAGTTAATTAAATACCATTTGGAGGCATTTAATGTTCGAGCAAAAACGGCTGATTTTCGACAAAAGAGATAACACCCTACCATTACGTCATGCTTCAGAAATGTGGAAAATGGTCCGTTTTCAAATGTTTTATTTTTGAACGTCAGTTCACATTTGTAGGTGGATCATCAGTGTTAGAGCTAAAATTAGCATGTTTAAAGTGATTTTCATGCTTCCAGGGGCTCGGGAAGTTAATTAAATACCATTTGGAGGCATTTAATGTTCGAGCAAAAACGGCTGATTTTCGACAAAAGAGATAACACCCCCCCATTACGTCATGCTTCAGAAATGTGGAAAATGGTCCGTTTTCAAATGTTTTATTTTTGAACGTCAGTTCACATTTGTAGGTGGATCATCAGTGTTAGAGCTAAAATTAGCATGTTTAAAGTGATTTTCATGCTTCCAGGGGCTCGGGAAGTTAATTAAATACCATTTGGAGGCATTTAATGTTCGAGCAAAAACGGCTGATTTTCGACAAAAGAGATAACACCCCCCCATTACGTCATGCTTCAGAAATGTGGAAAATGGTCCGTTTTCAAATGTTTTATTTTTGAACGTCAGTTCACATTTGTAGGTGGATCATCAGTGTTAGAGCTAAAATTAGCATGTTTAAAGTGATTTTCATGCTTCCAGGGGCCCAAAACACAAGATTTATGGAATGGTTAAAAGTGCATGAAAATGGCCAATTTACTCACTCTGAGTTCTCAAAAAGGGTTTCTTCACCCCGGGAAGTTAATTAAATACCATTTGGAGGCATTTAATGTTCGAGCAAAAACGGCTGATTTTCGACAAAAGAGATAACACCCCCCCATTACGTCATGCTTCAGAAATGTGGAAAATGGTCCGTTTTCAAATGTTTTATTTTTGAACGTCAGTTCACATTTGTAGGTGGATCATCAGTGTTAGAGCTAAAATTAGCATGTTTAAAATGATTTTCATGCTTCCAGGGGCCCAAAACACAAGATTTATGGAATGGTTAAAAGTGCATGAAAATGGCCAATTTACTCACTCTGAGTTCTCAAAAAGGGTTTCTTCACCCCGGGAAGTTAATTAAATACCATTTGGAGGCATTTAATGTTCGAGCAAAAACGGCTGATTTTCGACAAAAGAGATAACAACCCCCCATTACGTCATGCTTCAGAAATGTGGAAAATGGTCAGTTTTCAAATGTTTTATTTTTGAACGTCAGTTCACATTTGTAGGTGGATCATCAGTGTTAGAGCTAAAATTAGCATGTTTAAAGTGATTTTCATGCTTCCAGGGGCTCGGGAAGTTAATTAAATACCATTTGGAGGCATTTAATGTTCGAGCAAAAACGGCTGATTTTCGACAAAAGAGATAACACCCCCCCATTACGTCATGCTTCAGAAATGTGGAAAATGGTCCGTTTTCAAATGTTTTATTTTTGAACGTCAGTTCACATTTGTAGGTGGATTATCAGTGTTAGAGCTAAAATTAGCATGTTTAAAGTGATTTTCATGCTTCCAGGGGCTCGGGAAGTTAATTAAATACCATTTGGAGGCATTTAATGTTCGAGCAAAAACGGCTGATTTTCGACAAAAGAGATAACACCCCCCCATTACGTCATGCTTCAGAAATGTGGAAAATGGTCCATTTTCAAATGTTTTATTTTTGAACGTCAGTTCACATTTGTAGGTGGATCATCAGTGTTAGAGCTAAAATTAGCATGTTTAAAGTGATTTTCATGCTTCCAGGGGCCCAAAACACAAGATTTATGGAATGGTTAAAAGTGCATGAAAATGGCCAATTTACTCACTCTGAGTTCTCAAAAAGGGTTTCTTCACCCCGGGAAGTGAAATAAATACCATTTGGAGGCATTTAATGTTCGAGCAAAAACGGCTGATTTTCGACAAAAGAGATAACACCCCCCCATTACGTCATGCTTCAGAAATGTGGAAAATGGTCCGTTTTCAAATGTTTTATTTTTGAACGTCAGTTCACATTTGTAGGTGGATCATCAGTGTTAGAGCTAAAATTAGCATGTTTAAAGTGATTTTCATGCTTCCAGGGGCTCGGGAAGTGAAATAAATACCATTTGGAGGCATTTAATGTTCGAGCAAAAACGGCTGATTTTCGACAAAAGAGATAACACCCCCCATTACGTCATGCTTCAGAAATGTGGAAAATGGTCCGTTTTCAAATGTTTTATTTTTGAACGTCAGTTTACATTTGTAGGTGGATCATCAGTGTTCGAGCTAAAATTAGCATGTTTAAAGTGATTTTCATGCTTCCAGGGGCTCGGGAAGTGAAATAAATACCATTTGGAGGCATTTAATGTTCGAGCAAAAACGGCTGATATTCGACAAAAGAGATAACACCCCCCCCATTACGTCATGCTGCAGAAATGTGGAAAATGGTCCGTTTTCAAATGTTTTATTTTTGAACGTCAGTTCACATTTGTAGGTGGATCATCAGTGTTAGAGCTAAAATTAGCATGTTTAAAGTGATTTTCATGCTTCCAGGGGCCCAAAACACAAGATTTATGGAATGGTTAAAAGTGCATGAAAATGGCCAATTTACTCACTCTGAGTTCTCAAAAAGGGTTTCTTCACCCCGGGAAGTTAATTAAATACCAATTGGAGGCATTTAATGTTCGAGCAAAAACGGCTGATTTTCGACAAAAGAGATAACACCCCCCCATTACGTCATGCTTCAGAAATGTGGAAAATGGTCCGTTTTCAAATGTTTTATTTTTGAACGTCAGTTCACATTTGTAGGTGGATCATCAGTGTTAGAGCTAAAATTAGCATGTTTAAAGTGATTTTCATGCTTCCAGGGGCTCGGGAAGTGAAATAAATACCATTTGGAGGCATTTAATGTTCGAGCAAAAACGGCTGATTTTCGACAAAAGAGATAACACCCCCCATTACGTCATGCTTCAGAAATGTGGAAAATGGTCCGTTTTCAAATGTTTTATTTTTGAACGTCAGTTTACATTTGTAGGTGGATCATCAGTGTTCGAGCTAAAATTAGCATGTTTAAAGTGATTTTCATGCTTCCAGGGGCTCGGGAAGTGAAATAAATACCATTTGGAGGCATTTAATGTTCGAGCAAAAACGGCTGATATTCGACAAAAGAGATAACACCCCCCCCATTACGTCATGCTGCAGAAATGTGGAAAATGGTCCGTTTTCAAATGTTTTATTTTTGAACGTCAGTTCACATTTGTAGGTGGATCATCAGTGTTAGAGCTAAAATTAGCATGTTTAAAGTGATTTTCATGCTTCCAGGGGCCCAAAACACAAGATTTATGGAATGGTTAAAAGTGCATGAAAATGGCCAATTTACTCACTCTGAGTTCTCAAAAAGGGTTTCTTCACCCCGGGAAGTTAATTAAATACCAATTGGAGGCATTTAATGTTCGAGCAAAAACGGCTGATTTTCGACAAAAGAGATAACACCCCCCCATTACGTCATGCTTCAGAAATGTGGAAAATGGTCCGTTTTCAAATGTTTTATTTTTGAACGTCAGTTCACATTTGTAGGTGGATCATCAGTGTTAGAGCTAAAAATAGCATGTTTAAAGTGATTTTCATGCTTCCAGGGGCTCGGGAAGTTAATTAAATACCATTTGGAGGCATTTAATGTTCGAGCAAAAACGGCTGATTTTCGACAAAAGAGATAACACCCCCCATTACGTCATGCTTCAGAAATGTGGAAAATGGTCCGTTTTCAAATGTTTTATTTTTGAACGTCAGTTCACATTTGTAGGTGGATCATCAGTGTTAGAGCTAAAATTAGCATGTTTAAAGTGATTTTCATGCTTCCAGGGGCCCAAAACACAAGATTTATGGAATGGTTAAAAGTGCATGAAAATGGCCAATTTACTCACTCTGAGTTCTCAAAAAGGGTTTCTTCACCCCAGGAAGTTAATTAAATACCATTTGGAGGCATTTAATGTTCGAGCAAAAACGGCTGATTTTCGACAAAAGAGATAACACCCCCCCATTACGTCATGCTTCAGAAATGTGGAAAATGGTCCGTTTTCAAATGTTTTATTTTTGAACATCAGTTCACATTTGTAGGTGGATCATCAGTGTTAGAGCTAAAATTAGCATGTTTAAAGTGATTTTCATGCTTCCAGGGGCTCGGGAAGTTAATTAAATACCATTTGGAGGCATTTAATGTTCGAGCAAAAACGGCTGATTTTCGACAAAAGAGATAACACCCCCCCATTACGTCATGCTTCAGAAATGTGGAAAATGGTGCGTTTTCAAATGTTTTATTTTTGAACGTCAGTTCACATTTGTAGGTGGATCATCAGTGTTAGAGCTAAAATTAGCATGTTTAAAGTGATTTTCATGCTTCCAGGGGCCCAAAACACAAGATTTATGGAATGGTTAAAAGTGCATGAAAATGGCCAATTTACTCACTCTGAGTTCTCAAAAAGGGTTTCTTCACCCCGGGAAGTTAATTAAATACCATTTGGAGGCATTTAATGTTCGAGCAAAAACGGCTGATTTTCGACAAAAGAGATAACACCCCCCCATTACGTCATGCTTCAGAAATGTGGAAAATGGTCCGTTTTCAAATGTTTTATTTTTGAACGTCAGTTCACATTTGTAGGTGGATCATCAGTGTTAGAGCTAAAATTAGCATGTTTAAAGTGATTTTCATGCTTCCAGGGGCCCAAAACAAAAGATTAATGGAATGGTTAAAAGTGCATGAAAATGGCCAATTTACTCACTCTGAGTTCTCAAAAAGGGTTTCTTCACCCCGGGAAGTTAATTAAATACCATTTGGAGGCATTTAATGTTCGAGCAAAAACGGCTGATTTTCGACAAAAGAGATAACACCCCCCCATTACGTCATGCTTCAGAAATGTGGAAAATGGTCCGTTTTCAAATGTTTTATTTTTGAACGTCAGTTCACATTTGTAGGTGGATCATCAGTGTTAGAGCTAAAATTAGCATGTTTAAAGTGATTTTCATGCTTCCAGGATCTCGGGAAGTTAATTAAATACCATTTGGAGGCATTTAATGTTCGAGCAAAAACGGCTGATTTTCGACAAAAGAGATAACACCCCCCTATTACGTCATGCTTCAGAAATGTGGAAAATGGTCCGTTTTCAAATGTTTTATTTTTGAACGTCAGTTCACATTTGTAGGTGGATCATCAGTGTTAGAGCTAAAATTAGCATGTTTAAAGTGATTTTCATGCTTCCAGGGGCTCGGGAAGTTAATTAAATACCATTTGGAGGCATTTAATGTTCGAGCAAAAACGGCTGATTTTCGACAAAAGAGATAACACCCCCCCATTACGTCATGCTTCAGAAATGTGGAAAATGGTCTGTTTTCAAATGTTTTATTTTTGAACGTCAGTTCACATTTGTAGGTGGATCATCAGTGTTAGAGCTAAAATTAGCATGTTTAAAGTGATTTTCATGCTTCCAGGGGCTCGGGAAGTTAATTAAATACCATTTGGAGGCATTTAATGTTCGAGCAAAAACGGCTGATTTTCGACAAAAGAGATAACACCCCCCCATTACGTCATGCTTCAGAAATGTGGAAAATGGTCCGTTTTCAAATGTTTTATTTTTGAACGTCAGTTCACATTTGTAGGTGGATCATCAGTGTTAGAGCTAAAATTAGCATGTTTAAAGTGATTTTCATGCTTCCAGGGGCCCAAAACACAAGATTTATGGAATGGTTAAAAGTGCATGAAAATGGCCAATTTACTCACTCTGAGTTCTCAAAAAGGGTTTCTTCACCCCGGGAAGTTAATTAAATACCATTTGGAGGCATTTAATGTTCGAGCAAAAACGGCTGATTTTCGACAAAAGAGATAACACCCCCCCATTACGTCATGCTTCAGAAATGTGGAAAATGGTCCGTTTTCAAATGTTTTATTTTTGAACGTCAGTTCACATTTGTAGGTGGATCATCAGTGTTAGAGCTAAAATTTGCATGTTTAAAGTGATTTTCATGCTTCCAGGGGCTCGGGAAGTTAATTAAATACCATTTGGAGGCATTTAATGTTCGAGCAAAAACGGCTGATTTTCGACAAAAGAGATAATACCCCCCCATTACGTCATGCTTCAGAAATGTGGAAAATGGTCCGTTTTCAAATGTTTTATTTTTGAACGTCAGTTCACATTTGTAGGTGGATCATCAGTGTTAGAGCTAAAATTAGCATGTTTAAAGTGATTTTCATGCTTCCAGGGGCTCGGGAAGTTAATTAAATACCATTTGGAGGCATTTAATGTTCGAGCAAAAACGGCTGATTTTCGACAAAAGAGATAACACCCCCCCATTACGTCATGCTTCAGAAATGTGGAAAATGGTCCGTTTTCAAATGTTTTATTTTTGAACGTCAGTTCACATTTGTAGGTGGATCATCAGTGTTAGAGCTAAAATTAGCATGTTTAATGTGATTTTCATGCTTCCAGGGGCTCGGGAAGTTAATTAAATACCATTTGGAGGCATTTAATGTTCGAGCAAAAACGGCTGATTTTCGACAAAAGAGATAACACCCCCCCATTACGTCATGCTTCAGAAATGTGGAAAATGGTCCGTTTTCAAATGTTTTATTTTTGAACGTCAGTTCACATTTGTAGGTGGATCATCAGTGTTAGAGCTAAAATTAGCATGTTTAAAGTGATTTTCATGCTTCCAGGGGCTCGGGAAGTTAATTAAATACCATTTGGAGGCATTTAATGTTCGAGCAAAAACGGCTGATTTTCGACAAAAGATATAACACCCCCCCATTACGTCATGCTTCAGAAATGTGGAAAATGGTCCGTTTTCAAATGTTTTATTTTTGAACGTCAGTTCACATTTGTAGGTGGATCATCAGCGTTAGAGCTAAAATTAGCATGTTTAAAGTGATTTTCATGCTTCCAGGGGCTCGGGAAGTTAATTAAATACCATTTGGAGGCATTTAATGTTCGAGCAAAAACGGCTGATTTTCGACAAAAGAGATAACACCCCCCCATTACGTCATGCTTCAGAAATGTGGAAAATGGTCCGTTTTCAAATGTTTTATTTTTGAACGTCAGTTCACATTTGTAGGTGGATCATCAGTGTTAGAGCTAAAATTAGCATGTTTAAAGTGATTTTCATGCTTCCAGGGGCTCGGGAAGTGAAATAAATACCATTTGGAGGCATTTAATGTTCGAGCAAAAACGGCTGATTTTCGACAAAAGAGATAACACCCCCCCATTACGTCATGCTTCAGAAATGTGGAAAATGGTCCGTTTTCAAATGTTTTATTTTTGAACGTCAGTTCACATTTGTAGGTGGATCATCAGTGTTAGAGCTAAAATTAGCATGTTTAAAGTGATTTTCATGCTTCCAGGGGCTCGGGAAGTTAATTAAATACCATTTGGAGGCATTTAATGTTCGAGCAAAAACGGCTGATTTTCGACAAAAGAGATAACACCCCCCCATTACGTCATGCTTCAGAAATGTGGAAAATGGTCCGTTTTCAAATGTTTTATTTTTGAACGTCAGTTCACATTTGTAGGTGGATCATCAGTGTTAGAGCTAAAATTAGCATGTTTAAAGTGATTTTCATGCTTCCAGGGGCCCAAAACACAAGATTTATGGAATGGTTAAAAGTGCATGAAAATGGCCAATTTACTCACTCTGAGTTCTCAAAAAGGGTTTCTTCACCCCGGGAAGTTAATTAAATACCATTTGGAGGCATTTAATGTTCGAGCAAAAACAGCTGATTTTCGACAAAAGAGATAACACCCCCCCATTACGTCATGCTTCAGAAATGTGGAAAATGGTCCGTTTTCAAATGTTTTATTTTTGAACGTCAGTTCACATTTGTAGGTGGATCATCAGTGTTAGAGCTAAAATTAGCATGTTTAAAGTGATTTTCATGCTTCCAGGGGCTCGGGAAGTTAATTAAATACCATTTGGAGGCATTTAATGTTCGAGCAAAAACGGCTGATTTTCGACAAAAGAGATAACACCCCCCCATTACGTCATGCTTCAGAAATGTGGAAAATGGTCCGTTTTCAAATGTTTTATTTTTGAACGTCAGTTCACATTTGTAGGTGGATCATCAGTGTTAGAGCTAAAATTAGCATGTTTAAAGTGATTTTCATGCTTCCAGGGGCTCGGGAAGTGAAATAAATACCATTTGGAGGCATTTAATGTTCGAGCAAAAACGGCTGATTTTCGACAAAAGAGATAACACCCCCCCATTACGTCATGCTTCAGAAATGTGGAAAATGGTCCGTTTTCAAATGTTTTATTTTTGAACGTCAGTTCACATTTGTAGGTGGATCATCAGTGTTAGAGCTAAAAGTAGCATGTTTAAAGTGATTTTCATGCTTCCAGGGGCTCGGGAAGTTAATTAAATACCATTTGGAGGCATTTAATGTTGGAGCAAAAACGGCTGATTTTCGACAAAAGAGATAACACCCCCCCATTACGTCATGCTTCAGAAATGTGGAAAATGGTCCGTTTTCAAATGTTTTATTTTTGAACGTCAGTTCACATTTGTAGGTGGATCATCAGTGTTAGAGCTAAAATTAGCATGTTTAAAGTGATTTTCATGCTTCCAGGGGCTCGGGAAGTTAATTAAATACCATTTGGAGGCATTTAATGTTCGAGCAAAAACGGCTGATTTTCGACAAAAGAGATAACACCCCCCCATTACGTCATGCTTCAGAAATGTGGAAAATGGTCCCTTTTCAAATGTTTTATTTTTGAACGTCAGTTCACATTTGTAGGTGGATCATCAGTGTTAGAGCTAAAATAAACATGTTTAAAGTGATTTTCATGCTTCCAGGGGCCCAAAACACAAGATTTATGGAATGGTTAAAAGTGCATGAAAATGGCCAATTTACTCACTCTGAGTTCTCAAAAAGGGTTTCTTCACCCCGGGAAGTTAATTAAATACCATTTGGAGGCATTTAATGTTCGAGCAAAAACGGCTGATTTTCGACAAAAGAGATAACACCCTACCATTACGTCATGCTTCAGAAATGTGGAAAATGGTCCGTTTTCAAATGTTTTATTTTTGAACGTCAGTTCACATTTGTAGGTGGATCATCAGTGTTAGAGCTAAAATTAGCATGTTTAAAGTGATTTTCATGCTTCCAGGGGCTCGGGAAGTTAATTAAATACCATTTGGAGGCATTTAATGTTCGAGCAAAAACGGCTGATTTTCGACAAAAGAGATAACACCCCCCCATTACGTCATGCTTCAGAAATGTGGAAAATGGTCCGTTTTCAAATGTTTTATTTTTGAACGTCAGTTCACATTTGTAGGTGGATCATCAGTGTTAGAGCTAAAATTAGCATGTTTAAAGTGATTTTCATGCTTCCAGGGGCTCGGGAAGTTAATTAAATACCATTTGGAGGCATTTAATGTTCGAGCAAAAACGGCTGATTTTCGACAAAAGAGATAACACCCCCCCATTACGTCATGCTTCAGAAATGTGGAAAATGGTCCGTTTTCAAATGTTTTATTTTTGAACGTCAGTTCACATTTGTAGGTGGATCATCAGTGTTAGAGCTAAAATTAGCATGTTTAAAGTGATTTTCATGCTTCCAGGGGCCCAAAACACAAGATTTATGGAATGGTTAAAAGTGCATGAAAATGGCCAATTTACTCACTCTGAGTTCTCAAAAAGGGTTTCTTCACCCCGGGAAGTTAATTAAATACCATTTGGAGGCATTTAATGTTCGAGCAAAAACGGCTGATTTTCGACAAAAGAGATAACACCCCCCCATTACGTCATGCTTCAGAAATGTGGAAAATGGTCCGTTTTCAAATGTTTTATTTTTGAACGTCAGTTCACATTTGTAGGTGGATCATCAGTGTTAGAGCTAAAATTAGCATGTTTAAAATGATTTTCATGCTTCCAGGGGCCCAAAACACAAGATTTATGGAATGGTTAAAAGTGCATGAAAATGGCCAATTTACTCACTCTGAGTTCTCAAAAAGGGTTTCTTCACCCCGGGAAGTTAATTAAATACCATTTGGAGGCATTTAATGTTCGAGCAAAAACGGCTGATTTTCGACAAAAGAGATAACACCCCCCCATTACGTCATGCTTCAGAAATGTGGAAAATGGTCCATTTTCAAATGTTTTATTTTTGAACGTCAGTTCACATTTGTAGGTGGATCATCAGTGTTAGAGCTAAAATTAGCATGTTTAAAGTGATTTTCATGCTTCCAGGGGCCCAAAACACAAGATTTATGGAATGGTTAAAAGTGCATGAAAATGGCCAATTTACTCACTCTGAGTTCTCAAAAAGGGTTTCTTCACCCCGGGAAGTGAAATAAATACCATTTGGAGGCATTTAATGTTCGAGCAAAAACGGCTGATTTTCGACAAAAGAGATAACACCCCCCCATTACGTCATGCTTCAGAAATGTGGAAAATGGTCCGTTTTCAAATGTTTTATTTTTGAACGTCAGTTCACATTTGTAGGTGGATCATCAGTGTTAGAGCTAAAATTAGCATGTTTAAAGTGATTTTCATGCTTCCAGGGGCTCGGGAAGTGAAATAAATACCATTTGGAGGCATTTAATGTTCGAGCAAAAACGGCTGATTTTCGACAAAAGAGATAACACCCCCCATTACGTCATGCTTCAGAAATGTGGAAAATGGTCCGTTTTCAAATGTTTTATTTTTGAACGTCAGTTTACATTTGTAGGTGGATCATCAGTGTTCGAGCTAAAATTAGCATGTTTAAAGTGATTTTCATGCTTCCAGGGGCTCGGGAAGTGAAATAAATACCATTTGGAGGCATTTAATGTTCGAGCAAAAACGGCTGATATTCGACAAAAGAGATAACACCCCCCCCCATTACGTCATGCTGCAGAAATGTGGAAAATGGTCCGTTTTCAAATGTTTTATTTTTGAACGTCAGTTCACATTTGTAGGTGGATCATCAGTGTTAGAGCTAAAATTAGCATGTTTAAAGTGATTTTCATGCTTCCAGGGGCCCAAAACACAAGATTTATGGAATGGTTAAAAGTGCATGAAAATGGCCAATTTACTCACTCTGAGTTCTCAAAAAGGGTTTCTTCACCCCGGGAAGTTAATTAAATACCAATTGGAGGCATTTAATGTTCGAGCAAAAACGGCTGATTTTCGACAAAAGAGATAACACCCCCCCATTACGTCATGCTTCAGAAATGTGGAAAATGGTCCGTTTTCAAATGTTTTATTTTTGAACGTCAGTTCACATTTGTAGGTGGATCATCAGTGTTAGAGCTAAAAATAGCATGTTTAAAGTGATTTTCATGCTTCCAGGGGCTCGGGAAGTTAATTAAATACCATTTGGAGGCATTTAATGTTCGAGCAAAAACGGCTGATTTTCGACAAAAGAGATAACACCCCCCATTACGTCATGCTTCAGAAATGTGGAAAATGGTCCGTTTTCAAATGTTTTATTTTTGAACGTCAGTTCACATTTGTAGGTGGATCATCAGTGTTAGAGCTAAAATTAGCATGTTTAAAGTGATTTTCATGCTTCCAGGGGCCCAAAACACAAGATTTATGGAATGGTTAAAAGTGCATGAAAATGGCCAATTTACTCACTCTGAGTTCTCAAAAAAGGTTTCTTCACCCCAGGAAGTTAATTAAATACCATTTGGAGGCATTTAATGTTCGAGCAAAAACGGCTGATTTTCGACAAAAGAGATAACACCCCCCCATTACGTCATGCTTCAGAAATGTGGAAAATGGTCCGTTTTCAAATGTTTTATTTTTGAACATCAGTTCACATTTGTAGGTGGATCATCAGTGTTAGAGCTAAAATTAGCATGTTTAAAGTGATTTTCATGCTTCCAGGGGCTCGGGAAGTTAATTAAATACCATTTGGAGGCATTTAATGTTCGAGCAAAAACGGCTGATTTTCGACAAAAGAGATAACACCCCCCCATTACGTCATGCTTCAGAAATGTGGAAAATGGTCCGTTTTCAAATGTTTTATTTTTGAACGTCAGTTCACATTTGTAGGTGGATCATCAGTGTTAGAGCTAAAATTAGCATGTTTAAAGTGATTTTCATGCTTCCAGGGGCCCAAAACACAAGATTTATGGAATGGTTAAAAGTGCATGAAAATGGCCAATTTACTCACTCTGAGTTCTCAAAAAGGGTTTCTTCACCCCGGGAAGTTAATTAAATACCATTTGGAGGCATTTAATGTTCGAGCAAAAACGGCTGATTTTCGACAAAAGAGATAACACCCCCCCATTACGTCATGCTTCAGAAATGTGGAAAATGGTCCGTTTTCAAATGTTTTATTTTTGAACGTCAGTTCACATTTGTAGGTGGATCATCAGTGTTAGAGCTAAAATTAGCATGTTTAAAGTGATTTTCATGCTTCCAGGGGCTCGGGAAGTTAATTAAATACCACTTGGAGGCATTTAATGTTCGAGCAAAAACGGCTGATTTTCGACAAAAGAGATAACACCCCCCCATTACGTCATGCTTCAGAAATGTGGAAAATGGTCCGTTTTCAAATGTTTTATTTTTGAACGTCAGTTCACATTTGTAGGTGGATCATCAGTGTTAGAGCTAAAATTAGCATGTTTAAAGTGATTTTCATGCTTCCAGGGGCCCAAAACACAAGATTTATGGAATGGTTAAAAGTGCATGAAAATGGCCAATTTACTCACTCTGAGTTCTCAAAAAGGATTTCTTCACCCCGGGAAGTGAAATAAATACCATTTGGAGGCATTTAATGTTCGAGCAAAAACGGCTGATTTTCGACAAAAGAGATAACACCCCCCCCATTACGTCATGCTTCAGAAATGTGGAAAATGGTCCGTTTTCAAATGTTTTATTTTTGAACGTCAGTTCACATTTGTAGGTGGATCATCAGTGTTAGAGCTAAAATTAGCATGTTTAAAGTGATTTTCATGCTTCCAGGGGCTCGGGAAGTTAATTAAATACCATTTGGAGGCATTTAATGTTCGAGCAAAAACGGCTGATTTTCGACAAAAGAGATAACACCCCCCCATTACGTCATGCTTCAGAAATGTGGAAAATGGTCCGTTTTCAAATGTTTTATTTTTGAACGTCAGTTCACATTTGTAGGTGGATCATCAGTGTTAGAGCTAAAATTAGCATGTTTAAAGTGATTTTCATGCTTCCAGGGGCCCAAAACACAAGATTTATGGAATGGATAAAAGTGCATGAAAATGGCCAATTTACTCACTCTGAGTTCTCAAAAAGGGTTTCTTCACCCCGGGAAGTTAATTAAATACCATTTGGAGGCATTTAATGTTCGAGCAAAAACGGCTGATTTTCGACAAAAGAGATAACACCCCCCCATTACGTCATGCTTCAGAAATGTGGAAAATGGTCCGTTTTCAAATGTTTTATTTTTGAACGTCAGTTCACATTTGTAGGTGGATCATCAGTGTTAGAGCTAAAATTAGCATGTTTAAAGTGATTTTCATGCTTCCAGGGGCTCGGGAAGTTAATTAAATACCATTTGGAGGCATTTAATGTTCGAGCAAAAACGGCTGATTTTCGACAAAAGAGATAACACCCCCCCATTATGTCATGCTTCAGAAATGTGGAAAATGGTCAGTTTTCAAATGTTTTATTTTTGAACGTCAGTTCACATTTGTAGGTGGATCATCAGTGTTAGAGCTAAAATTAGCATGTTTAAAGTGATTTTCATGCTTCCAGGGGCTCGGGAAGTTAATTAAATACCATTTGGAGGCATTTAATTTTCGAGCAAAAACGGCTGATTTTCGACAAAAGAGATAACACCCCCCCATTACGTCATGCTTCAGAAATGTGGAAAATGGTCCGTTTTCAAATGTTTTATTTTTGAACGTCAGTTCACATTTGTAGGTGGATCATCAGTGTTAGAGCTAAAATTAGCATGTTTAAAGTGATTTTCATGCTTCCAGGGGCTCGGGAAGTGAAATAAATACCATTTGGAGGCATTTAATGTTCGAGCAAAAACGGCTGATTTTCGACAAAAGAGATAACACCCCCCCATTACGTCATGCTTCAGAAATGTGGAAAATGGTCCGTTTTCAAATGTTTTATTTTTGAACGTCAGTTCACATTTGTAGGTGGATCATCAGTGTTAGAGCTAAAATTAGCATGTTTAAAGTGATTTTCATGCTTCCAGGGGCTCGGGAAGTTAATTAAATACCATTTGGAGGCATTTAATGTTCGAGCAAAAACGGCTGATTTTCGACAAAAGAGATAACACCCCCCCATTACGTCATGCTTCAGAAATGTGGAAAATGGTCCGTTTTCAAATGTTTTATTTTTGAACGTCAGTTCACATTTGTAGGTGGATCATCAGTGTTAGAGCTAAAATTAGCATGTTTAAAGTGATTTTCATGCTTCCAGGGGCCCAAAACACAAGATTTATGGAATGGTTAAAAGTGCATGAAAATGGCCAATTTACTCACTCTGAGTTCTCAAAAAGGGTTTCTTCACCCCGGGAAGTTAATTAAATACCATTTGGAGGCATTTAATGTTCGAGCAAAAACAGCTGATTTTCGACAAAAGAGATAACACCCCCCCATTACGTCATGCTTCAGAAATGTGGAAAATGGTCCGTTTTCAAATGTTTTATTTTTGAACGTCAGTTCACATTTGTAGGTGGATCATCAGTGTTAGAGCTAAAATTAGCATGTTTAAAGTGATTTTCATGCTTCCAGGGGCTCGGGAAGTTAATTAAATACCATTTGGAGGCATTTAATGTTCGAGCAAAAACGGCTGATTTTCGACAAAAGAGATAACACCCCCCCATTACTTCATGCTTCAGAAATGTGGAAAATGGTCCGTTTTCAAATATTTTTTTTTGAACGTCAGTTCACATTTGTAGGTGGATCATCAGTGTTAGAGCTAAAATTAGCATGTTTAAAGTGATTTTCATGCTTCCAGGGGCTCGGGAAGTGAAATAAATACCATTTGGAGGCATTTAATGTTCGAGCAAAAACGGCTGATTTTCGACAAAAGAGATAACACCCCCCCATTACGTCATGCTTCAGAAATGTGGAAAATGGTCCGTTTTCAAATGTTTTATTTTTGAACGTCAGTTCACATTTGTAGGTGGATCATCAGTGTTAGAGCTAAAAGTAGCATGTTTAAAGTGATTTTCATGCTTCCAGGGGCTCGGGAAGTTAATTAAATACCATTTGGAGGCATTTAATGTTGGAGCAAAAACGGCTGATTTTCGACAAAAGAGATAACACCCCCCCATTACGTCATGCTTCAGAAATGTGGAAAATGGTCCGTTTTCAAATGTTTTATTTTTGAACGTCAGTTCACATTTGTAGGTGGATCATCAGTGTTAGAGCTAAAATTAGCATGTTTAAAGTGATTTTCATGCTTCCAGGGGCTCGGGAAGTTAATTAAATACCATTTGGAGGCATTTAATGTTCGAGCAAAAACGGCTGATTTTCGACAAAAGAGATAACACCCCCCCATTACGTCATGCTTCAGAAATGTGGAAAATGGTCCGTTTTCAAATGTTTTATTTTTGAACGTCAGTTCACATTTGTAGGTGGATCATCAGTGTTAGAGCTAAAATAAACATGTTTAAAGTGATTTTCATGCTTCCAGGGGCCCAAAACACAAGATTTATGGAATGGTTAAAAGTGCATGAAAATGGCCAATTTACTCACTCTGAGTTCTCAAAAAGGGTTTCTTCACCCCGGGAAGTTAATTAAATACCATTTGGAGGCATTTAATGTTCGAGCAAAAACGGCTGATTTTCGACAAAAGAGATAACACCCTACCATTACGTCATGCTTCAGAAATGTGGAAAATGGTCCGTTTTCAAATGTTTTATTTTTGAACGTCAGTTCACATTTGTAGGTGGATCATCAGTGTTAGAGCTAAAATTAGCATGTTTAAAGTGATTTTCATGCTTCCAGGGGCTCGGGAAGTTAATTAAATACCATTTGGAGGCATTTAATGTTCGAGCAAAAACGGCTGATTTTCGACAAAAGAGATAACACCCCCCCATTACGTCATGCTTCAGAAATGTGGAAAATGGTCCGTTTTCAAATGTTTTATTTTTGAACGTCAGTTCACATTTGTAGGTGGATCATCAGTGTTAGAGCTAAAATTAGCATGTTTAAAGTGATTTTCATGCTTCCAGGGGCTCGGGAAGTTAATTAAATACCATTTGGAGGCATTTAATGTTCGAGCAAAAACGGCTGATTTTCGACAAAAGAGATAACACCCCCCCATTACGTCATGCTTCAGAAATGTGGAAAATGGTCCGTTTTCAAATGTTTTATTTTTGAACGTCAGTTCACATTTGTAGGTGGATCATCAGTGTTAGAGCTAAAATTAGCATGTTTAAAGTGATTTTCATGCTTCCAGGGGCCCAAAACACAAGATTTATGGAATGGTTAAAAGTGCATGAAAATGGCCAATTTACTCACTCTGAGTTCTCAAAAAGGGTTTCTTCACCCCGGGAAGTTAATTAAATACCATTTGGAGGCATTTAATGTTCGAGCAAAAACGGCTGATTTTCGACAAAAGAGATAACACCCCCCTATTACGTCATGCTTCAGAAATGTGGAAAATGGTCCGTTTTCAAATGTTTTATTTTTGAACGTCAGTTCACATTTGTAGGTGGATCATCAGTGTTAGAGCTAAAATTAGCATGTTTAAAATGATTTTCATGCTTCCAGGGGCCCAAAACACAAGATTTATGGAATGGTTAAAAGTGCATGAAAATGGCCAATTTACTCACTCTGAGTTCTCAAAAAGGGTTTCTTCACCCCGGGAAGTTAATTAAATACCATTTGGAGGCATTTAATGTTCGAGCAAAAACGGCTGATTTTCGACAAAAGAGATAACACCCCCCCATTACGTCATGCTTCAGAAATGTGGAAAATGGTCAGTTTTCAAATGTTTTATTTTTGAACGTCAGTTCACATTTGTAGGTGGATCATCAGTGTTAGAGCTAAAATTAGCATGTTTAAAGTGATTTTCATGCTTCCAGGGGCTCGGGAAGTTAATTAAATACCATTTGGAGGCATTTAATGTTCGAGCAAAAACGGCTGATTTTCGACAAAAGAGATAACACCCCCCCATTACGTCATGCTTCAGAAATGTGGAAAATGGTCCGTTTTCAAATGTTTTATTTTTGAACGTCAGTTCACATTTGTAGGTGGATCATCAGTGTTAGAGCTAAAATTAGCATGTTTAAAGTGATTTTCATGCTTCCAGGGGCCCAAAACACAAGATTTATGGAATGGTTAAAAGTGCATGAAAATGGCCAATTTACTCACTCTGAGTTCTCAAAAAGGGTTTCTTCACCCCGGGAAGTGAAATAAATACCATTTGGAGGCATTTAATGTTCGAGCAAAAACGGCTGATTTTCGACAAAAGAGATAACACCCCCCCATTACGTCATGCTTCAGAAATGTGGAAAATGGTCCGTTTTCAAATGTTTTATTTTTGAACGTCAGTTCACATTTGTAGGTGGATCATCAGTGTTAGAGCTAAAATTAGCATGTTTAAAGTGATTTTCATGCTTCCAGGGGCTCGGGAAGTGAAATAAATACCATTTGGAGGCATTTAATGTTCGAGCAAAAACGGCTGATTTTCGACAAAAGAGATAACACCCACCATTACGTCATGCTTCAGAAATGTGGAAAATGGTCCGTTTTCAAATGTTTTATTTTTGAACGTCAGTTTACATTTGTAGATGGATCATCAGTGTTCGAGCTAAAATTAGCATGTTTAAAGTGATTTTCATGCTTCCAGGGGCTCGGGAAGTGAAATAAATACCATTTGGAGGCATTTAATGTTCGAGCAAAAACGGCTGATTTTCGACAAAAGAGATAACACCCCCCATTACGTCATGCTTCAGAAATGTGGAAAATGGTCCGTTTTCAAATGTTTTATTTTTGAACGTCAGTTCACATTTGTAGGTGGATCATCAGTGTTAGAGCTAAAATTAGCATGTTTAAAGTGATTTTCATGCTTCCAGGGGCCCAAAACACAAGATTTATGGAATGGTTAAAAGTGCATGAAAATGGCCAATTTACTCACTCTGAGTTCTCAAAAAAGGTTTCTTCACCCCAGGAAGTTAATTAAATACCATTTGGAGGCATTTAATGTTCGAGCAAAAACGGCTGATTTTCGACAAAAGAGATAACACCCCCCCATTACGTCATGCTTCAGAAATGTGGAAAATGGTCCGTTTTCAAATGTTTTATTTTTGAACATCAGTTCACATTTGTAGGTGGATCATCAGTGTTAGAGCTAAAATTAGCATGTTTAAAGTGATTTTCATGCTTCCAGGGGCTCGGGAAGTTAATTAAATACCATTTGGAGGCATTTAATGTTCGAGCAAAAACGGCTGATTTTCGACAAAAGAGATAACACCCCCCCATTACGTCATGCTTCAGAAATGTGGAAAATGGTCCGTTTTCAAATGTTTTATTTTTGAACGTCAGTTCACATTTGTAGGTGGATCATCAGTGTTAGAGCTAAAATTAGCATGTTTAAAGTGATTTTCATGCTTCCAGGGGCCCAAAACACAAGATTTATGGAATGGTTAAAAGTGCATGAAAATGGCCAATTTACTCACTCTGAGTTCTCAAAAAGGGTTTCTTCACCCCGGGAAGTTAATTAAATACCATTTGGAGGCATTTAATGTTCGAGCAAAAACGGCTGATTTTCGACAAAAGAGATAACACCCCCCCATTACGTCATGCTTCAGAAATGTGGAAAATGGTCCGTTTTCAAATGTTTTATTTTTGAACGTCAGTTCACATTTGTAGGTGGATCATCAGTGTTAGAGCTAAAATTAGCATGTTTAAAGTGATTTTCATGCTTCCAGGGGCCCAAAAAACAAGATTTATGGAATGGTTAAAAGTGCATGAAAATGGCCAATTTACTCACTCTGAGTTCTCAAAAAGGGTTTCTTCACCCCGGGAAGTTAATTAAATACCATTTGGAGGCATTTAATGTTCGAGCAAAAACGGCTGATTTTCGACAAAAGAGATAACACCCCCCCATTACGTCATGCTTCAGAAATGTGGAAAATGGTCCGTTTTCAAATGTTTTATTTTTGAACGTCAGTTCACATTTGTAGGTGGATCATCAGTGTTAGAGCTAAAATTAGCATGTTTAAAGTGATTTTCATGCTTCCAGGGGCTCGGGAAGTGAAATAAATACCATTTGGTGGCATTTAATGTTCGAGCAAAAACGGCTGATTTTCGACAAAAGAGATAACACCCCCCATTACGTCATGCTTCAGAAATGTGGAAAATGGTCCGTTTTCAAATGTTTTATTTTTGAACGTCAGTTTACATTTGTAGATGGATCATCAGTGTTCGAGCTAAAATTAGCATGTTTAAAGTGATTTTCATGCTTCCAGGGGCTCGGGAAGTGAAATAAATACCATTTGGAGGCATTTAATGTTCGAGCAAAAACGGCTGATATTCGACAAAAGAGATAACACCCCCCCCATTACGTCATGCTTCAGAAATGTGGAAAATGGTCCGTTTTCAAATGTTTTATTTTTGAACGTCAGTTCACATTTGTAGGTGGATCATCAGTGTTAGAGCTAAAAATAGCATGTTTAAAGTGATTTTCATGCTTCCAGGGGCTCGGGAAGTTAATTAAATACCATTTGGAGGCATTTAATGTTCGAGCAAAAACGGCTGATTTTCGACAAAAGAGATAACACCCCCCATTACGTCATGCTTCAGAAATGTGGAAAATGGTCCGTTTTCAAATGTTTTATTTTTGAACGTCAGTTCACATTTGTAGGTGGATCATCAGTGTTAGAGCTAAAATTAGCATGTTTAAAGTGATTTTCATGCTTCCAGGGGCCCAAAACACAAGATTTATGGAATGGTTAAAAGTGCATGAAAATGGCCAATTTACTCACTCTGAGTTCTCAAAAAAGGTTTCTTCACCCCAGGAAGTTAATTAAATACCATTTGGAGGCATTTAATGTTCGAGCAAAAACGGCTGATTTTCGACAAAAGAGATAACACCCCCCCATTACGTCATGCTTCAGAAATGTGGAAAATGGTCCGTTTTCAAATGTTTTATTTTTGAACATCAGTTCACATTTGTAGGTGGATCATCAGTGTTAGAGCTAAAATTAGCATGTTTAAAGTGATTTTCATGCTTCCAGGGGCTCGGGAAGTTAATTAAATACCATTTGGAGGCATTTAATGTTCGAGCAAAAACGGCTGATTTTCGACAAAAGAGATAACACCCCCCCATTACGTCATGCTTCAGAAATGTGGAAAATGGTCCGTTTTCAAATGTTTTATTTTTGAACGTCAGTTCACATTTGTAGGTGGATCATCAGTGTTAGAGCTAAAATTAGCATGTTTAAAGTGATTTTCATGCTTCCAGGGGCCCAAAACACAAGATTTATGGAATGGTTAAAAGTGCATGAAAATGGCCAATTTACTCACTCTGAGTTCTCAAAAAGGGTTTCTTCACCCCGGGAAGTTAATTAAATACCATTTGGAGGCATTTAATGTTCGAGCAAAAACGGCTGATTTTCGACAAAAGAGATAACACCCCCCCATTACGTCATGCTTCAGAAATGTGGAAAATGGTCCGTTTTCAAATGTTTTATTTTTGAACGTCAGTTCACATTTGTAGGTGGATCATCAGTGTTAGAGCTAAAATTAGCATGTTTAAAGTGATTTTCATGCTTCCAGGGGCCCAAAACACAAGATTTATGGAATGGTTAAAAGTGCATGAAAATGGCCAATTTACTCACTCTGAGTTCTCAAAAAGGGTTTCTTCACCCCGGGAAGTGAAATAAATACCATTTGGAGGCATTTAATGTTCGAGCAAAAACGGCTGATTTTCGACAAAAGAGATAACACCCCCCCCATTACGTCATGCTTCAGAAATGTGGAAAATGGTCCGTTTTCAAATGTTTTATTTTTGAACGTCAGTTCACATTTGTAGGTGGATCATCAGTGTTAGAGCTAAAATTAGCATGTTTAAAGTGATTTTCATGCTTCCAGGGGCTCGGGAAGTTAATTAAATACCATTTGGAGGCATTTAATGTTCGAGCAAAAACGGCTGATTTTCGACAAAAGAGATAACACCCCCCCATTACGTCATGCTTCAGAAATGTGGAAAATGGTCCGTTTTCAAATGTTTTATTTTTGAACGTCAGTTCACATTTGTAGGTGGATCATCAGTGTTAGAGCTAAAATTAGCATGTTTAAAGTGATTTTCATGCTTCCAGGGGCTCGGGAAGTTAATTAAATACCATTTGGAGGCATTTAATGTTCGAGCAAAAACGGCTGATTTTCGACAAAAGAGATAACACCCCCCCATTACGTCATGCTTCAGAAATGTGGAAAATGGTCCGTTTTCAAATGTTTTATTTTTGAACGTCAGTTCACATTTGTAGGTGGATCATCAGTGTTAGAGCTAAAATTAGCATGTTTAAAGTGATTTTCATGCTTCCAGGGGCCCAAAACACAAGATTTATGGAATGGTTAAAAGTGCATGAAAATGGCCAATTTACTCACTCTGAGTTCTCAAAAAGGGTTTCTTCACCCCGGGAAGTGAAATAAATACCATTTGGAGGCATTTAATGTTCGAGCAAAAACGGCTGATTTTCGACAAAAGAGATAACACCCCCCCCATTACGTCATGCTTCAGAAATGTGGAAAATGGTCCGTTTTCAAATGTTTTATTTTTGAACGTCAGTTCACATTTGTAGGTGGATCATCAGTGTTAGAGCTAAAATTAGCATGTTTAAAGTGATTTTCATGCTTCCAGGGGCTCGGGAAGTTAATTAAATACCATTTGGAGGCATTTAATGTTCGAGCAAAAACGGCTGATTTTCGACAAAAGAGATAACACCCCCCCATTACGTCATGCTTCAGAAATGTGGAAAATGGTCCGTTTTCAAATGTTTTATTTTTGAACGTCAGTTCACATTTGTAGGTGGATCATCAGTGTTAGAGCTAAAATTAGCATGTTTAAAGTGATTTTCATGCTTCCAGGGGCCCAAAACACAAGATTTATGGAATGGATAAAAGTGCATGAAAATGGCCAATTTACTCACTCTGAGTTCTCAAAAAGGGTTTCTTCACCCCGGGAAGTTAATTAAATACCATTTGGAGGCATTTAATGTTCGAGCAAAAACGGCTGATTTTCGACAAAAGAGATAACACCCCCCCATTACGTCATGCTTCAGAAATGTGGAAAATGGTCCGTTTTCAAATGTTTTATTTTTGAACGTCAGTTCACATTTGTAGGTGGATCATCAGTGTTAGAGCTAAAATTAGCATGTTTAAAGTGATTTTCATGCTTCCAGGGGCTCGGGAAGTTAATTAAATACCATTTGGAGGCATTTAATGTTCGAGCAAAAACGGCTGATTTTCGACAAAAGAGATAACACCCCCCCATTATGTCATGCTTCAGAAATGTGGAAAATGGTCCGTTTTCAAATGTTTTATTTTTGAACGTCAGTTCACATTTGTAGGTGGATCATCAGTGTTAGAGCTAAAATTAGCATGTTTAAAGTGATTTTCATGCTTCCAGGGGCCCAAAACACAAGATTAATGAAATGGTTAAAAGTGCATGAAAATGGCCAATTTACTCACTCTGAGTTCTCAAAAAGGGTTTCTTCACCCCGGGAAGTGAAATAAATACCATTTGGAGGCATTTAATGTTCGAGCAAAAACGGCTGATTTTCGACAAAAGAGATAACACCCCCCCATTACGTCATGCTTCAGAAATGTGGAAAATGGTCCGTTTTCAAATGTTTTATTTTTGAACGTCAGTTCACATTTGTAGGTGGATCATCAGTGTTAGAGCTAAAATTAGCATGTTTAAAGTGATTTTCATGCTTCCAGGGGCTCGGGAAGTTAATTAAATACCATTTGGAGGCATTTAATGTTCGAGCAAAAACGGCTGATTTTCGACAAAAGAGATAACACCCCCCCATTACGTCATGCTTCAGAAATGTGGAAAATGGTCCGTTTTCAAATGTTTTATTTTTAAACGTCAGTTCACATTTGTAGGTGGATCATCAGTGTTAGAGCTAAAATTAGCATGTTTAAAGTGATTTTCATGCTTCCAGGGGCCCAAAACACAAGATTTATGGAATGGTTAAAAGTGCATGAAAATGGCCAATTTACTCACTCTGAGTTCTCAAAAAGGGTTTCTTCACCCCGGGAAGTTAATTAAATACCATTTGGAGGCATTTAATGTTCGAGCAAAAACGGCTGATTTTCGACAAAAGAGATAACACCCCCCCATTACGTCATGCTTCAGAAATGTGGAAAATGGTCCGTTTTCAAATGTTTTATTTTTGAACGTCAGTTCACATTTGTAGGTGGATCATCAGTGTTAGAGCTAAAATTAGCATGTTTAAAGTGATTTTCATGCTTCCAGGGGCTCGGGAAGTTAATTAAATACCATTTGGAGGCATTTAATGTTCGAGCAAAAACGGCTGATTTTCGACAAAAGAGATAACACCCCCCCATTACGTCATGCTTCAGA
Organism: Lissotriton vulgaris; assembly: GCF_964263255.1. NCBI lineage: Eukaryota > Metazoa > Chordata > Amphibia > Caudata > Salamandridae > Lissotriton > Lissotriton vulgaris. The sequence continues at coordinate 25,243 of NW_028245771.1, read as the reverse complement.
AATGTGGAAAATGGTCCGTTTTCAAATGTTTTATTTTTGAACGTCAGTTCACATTTGTAGGTGGATCATCAGTGTTAGAGCTAAAATTAGCATGTTTAAAGTGATTTTCATGCTTCCAGGGGCTCGGGAAGTGAAATAAATACCATTTGGAGGCATTTAATGTTCGAGCAAAAACGGCTGATTTTCGACAAAAGAGATAACACCCCCCCATTACGTCATGCTTCAGAAATGTGGAAAATGGTCCGTTTTCAAATGTTTTATTTTTGAACGTCAGTTCACATTTGTAGGTGGATCATCAGTGTTAGAGCTAAAATTAGCATGTTTAAAGTGATTTTCATGCTTCCAGGGGCCCAAAACACAAGATTTATGGAATGGTTAAAAGTGCATGAAAATGGCCAATTTACTCACTCTGAGTTCTCAAAAAGGGTTTCTTCACCCCGGGAAGTTAATTAAATACCATTTGGAGGCATTTAATGTTCGAGCAAAAACGGCTGATTTTCGACAAAAGAGATAACACCCCCCCATTACGTCATGCTTCAGAAATGTGGAAAATGGTCCGTTTTCAAATGTTTTATTTTTGAACGTCAGTTCACATTTGTAGGTGGATCATCAGTGTTAGAGCTAAAATTAGCATGTTTAAAGTGATTTTTATGCTTCCAGGGGCTCGGGAAGTTAATTAAATACCATTTGGAGGCATTTAATGTTCGAGCAAAAACGGCTGATTTTCGACAAAAGAGATAACACCCCCCCATTACGTCATGCTTCAGAAATGTGGAAAATGGTCCGTTTTCAAATGTTTTATTTTTGAACGTCAGTTCACATTTGTAGGTGGATCATCAGTGTTAGAGCTAAAATTAGCATGTTTAAAGTGATTTTCATGCTTCCAGGGGCCCAAAACACAAGATTAATGGAATGGTTAAAAGTGCATGAAAATGGCCAATTTACTCACTCTGAGTTCTCAAAAAGGGTTTCTTCACCCCGGGAAGTGAAATAAATACCATTTGGAGGCATTTAATGTTCGAGCAAAAACGGCTGATTTTCGACAAAAGAGATAACACCCCCCCATTACGTCATGCTTCAGAAATGTGGAAAATGGTCCGTTTTCAAATGTTTTATTTTTGAACGTCAGTTCACATTTGTAGGTGGATCATCAGTGTTAGAGCTAAAATTAGCATGTTTAAAGTGATTTTCATGCTTCCAGGGGCTCGGGAAGTTAATTAAATACCATTTGGAGGCATTTAATGTTTGAGCAAAAACGGCTGATTTTCGACAAAAGAGATAACACCCCCCCATTATGTCATGCTTCAGAAATGTGGAAAATGGTCCGTTTTCAAATGTTTTATTTTTGAACGTCAGTTCACATTTGTAGGTGGATCATCAGTGTTAGAGCTAAAATTAGCATGTTTAAAGTGATTTTCATGCTTCCAGGGGCCCAAAACACAAGATTTATGGAATGGTTAAAAGTGCATGAAAATGGCCAATTTACTCACTCTGAGTTCTCAAAAAGGGTTTCTTCACCCCGGGAAGTTAATTAAATACCATTTGGAGGCATTTAATGTTCGAGCAAAAACGGCTGATTTTCGACAAAAGAGATAACACCCCCCCATTACGTCATGCTTCAGAAATGTGGAAAATGGTCCGTTTTCAAATGTTTTATTTTTGAACGTCAGTTCACATTTGTAGGTGGATCATCAGTGTTAGAGCTAAAATTAGCATGTTTAAAGTGATTTTCATGCTTCCAGGGGCCCAAAACACAAGATTTATGGAATGGTTAAAAGTGCATGAAAATGGCCAATTTACTCACTCTGAGTTCTCAAAAAGGGTTTCTTCACCCCGGGAAGTTAATTAAATACCATTTGGAGGCATTTAATGTTCGAGCAAAAACGGCTGATTTTCGACAAAAGAGATAACACCCCCCCATTACGTCATGCTTCAGAAATGTGGAAAATGGTCCGTTTTCAAATGTTTTATTTTTGAACGTCAGTTCACATTTGTAGGTGGATCATCAGTGTTAGAGCTAAAATTAGCATGTTTAAAGTGATTTTCATGCTTCCAGGGGCTCGGGAAGTTAATTAAATACCATTTGGAGGCATTTAATGTTCGAGCAAAAACGGCTGATTTTCGACAAAAGAGATAACACCCCCCCATTACGTCATGCTTCAGAAATGTGGAAAATGGTCCGTTTTCAAATGTTTTATTTTTGAACGTCAGTTCACATTTGGTGGTGGATCATCAGTGTTAGAGCTAAAATTAGCATGTTTAAAGTGATTTTCATGCTTCCAGGGGCCCAAAACACAAGATTAATGGAATGGTTAAAAGTGCATGAAAATGGCCAATTTACTCACTCTGAGTTCTCAAAAAGGGTTTCTTCACCCCGGGAAGTGAAATAAATACCATTTGGAGGCATTTAATGTTCGAGCAAAAACGGCTGATTTTCGACAAAAGAGATAACACCCCCCCATTACGTCATGCTTCAGAAATGTGGAAAATGGTCCGTTTTCAAATGTTTTATTTTTGAACGTCAGTTCACATTTGTAGGTGGATCATCAGTGTTAGAGCTAAAATTAGCATGTTTAAAGTGATTTTCATGCTTCCAGGGGCTCGGGAAGTTAATTAAATACCATTTGGAGGCATTTAATGTTCGAGCAAAAACGGCTGATTTTCGACAAAAGAGATAACACCCCCCCATTACGTCATGCTTCAGAAATGTGGAAAATGGTCCGTTTTCAAATGTTTTATTTTTAAACGTCAGTTCACATTTGTAGGTGGATCATCAGTGTTAGAGCTAAAATTAGCATGTTTAAAGTGATTTTCATGCTTCCAGGGGCCCAAAACACAAGATGTATGGAATGGTTAAAAGTGCATGAAAATGGCCAATTTACTCACTCTGAGTTCTCAAAAAGGGTTTCTTCACCCCGGGAAGTTAATTAAATACCATTTGGAGGCATTTAATGTTCGAGCAAAAACGGCTGATTTTCGACAAAAGAGATAACACCCCCCCATTACGTCATGCTTCAGAAATGTGGAAAATGGTCCGTTTTCAAATGTTTTATTTTTGAACGTCAGTTCACATTTGTAGGTGGATCATCAGTGTTAGAGCTAAAATTAGCATGTTTAAAGTGATTTTCATGCTTCCAGGGGCTCGGGAAGTTAATTAAATACCATTTGGAGGCATTTAATGTTCGAGCAAAAACGGCTGATTTTCGACAAAAGAGATAACACCCCCCCATTACGTCATGCTTCAGAAATGTGGAAAATGGTCCGTTTTCAAATGTTTTATTTTTGAACGTCAGTTCACATTTGTAGGTGGATCATCAGTGTTAGAGCTAAAATTAGCATGTTTAAAGTGATTTTCATGCTTCCAGGGGCTCGGGAAGTGAAATAAATACCATTTGGAGGCATTTAATGTTCGAGCAAAAACGGCTGATTTTCGACAAAAGAGATAACACCCCCCCATTACGTCATGCTTCAGAAATGTGGAAAATGGTCCGTTTTCAAATGTTTTATTTTTGAACGTCAGTTCACATTTGTAGGTGGATCATCAGTGTTAGAGCTAAAATTAGCATGTTTAAAGTGATTTTCATGCTTCCAGGGGCCCAAAACACAAGATTTATGGAATGGTTAAAAGTGCATGAAAATGGCCAATTTACTCACTCTGAGTTCTCAAAAAGGGTTTCTTCACCCCGGGAAGTTAATTAAATACCATTTGGAGGCATTTAATGTTCGAGCAAAAACGGCTGATTTTCGACAAAAGAGATAACACCCCCCCATTACGTCATGCTTCAGAAATGTGGAAAATGGTCCGTTTTCAAATGTTTTATTTTTGAACGTCAGTTCACATTTGTAGGTGGATCATCAGTGTTAGAGCTAAAATTAGCATGTTTAAAGTGATTTTTATGCTTCCAGGGGCTCGGGAAGTTAATTAAATACCATTTGGAGGCATTTAATGTTCGAGCAAAAACGGCTGATTTTCGACAAAAGAGATAACACCCCCCCATTACGTCATGCTTCAGAAATGTGGAAAATGGTCCGTTTTCAAATGTTTTATTTTTGAACGTCAGTTCACATTTGTAGGTGGATCATCAGTGTTAGAGCTAAAATTAGCATGTTTAAAGTGATTTTCATGCTTCCAGGGGCCCAAAACACAAGATTAATGGAATGGTTAAAAGTGCATGAAAATGGCCAATTTACTCACTCTGAGTTCTCAAAAAGGGTTTCTTCACCCCGGGAAGTGAAATAAATACCATTTGGAGGCATTTAATGTTCGAGCAAAAACGGCTGATTTTCGACAAAAGAGATAACACCCCCCCATTACGTCATGCTTCAGAAATGTGGAAAATGGTCCGTTTTCAAATGTTTTATTTTTGAACGTCAGTTCACATTTGTAGGTGGATCATCAGTGTTAGAGCTAAAATTAGCATGTTTAAAGTGATTTTCATGCTTCCAGGGGCTCGGGAAGTTAATTAAATACCATTTGGAGGCATTTAATGTTCGAGCAAAAACGGCTGATTTTCGACAAAAGAGATAACACCCCCCCATTACGTCATGCTTCAGAAATGTGGAAAATGGTCCGTTTTCAAATGTTTTATTTTTTGAACGTCAGTTCACATTTGTAGGTGGATCATCAGTGTTAGAGCTAAAATGAGCATGTTTAAAGTGATTTTCATGCTTCCAGGGGCCCAAAACACAAGATTTATGGAATGGTTAAAAGTGCATGAAAATGGCCAATTTACTCACTCTGAGTTCTCAAAAAGGGTTTCTTCACCCCGGGAAGTTAATTAAATACCATTTGGAGGCATTTAATGTTCGAGCAAAAACGGCTGATTTTCGACAAAAGAGATAACACCCCCCCATTACGTCATGCTTCAGAAATGTGGAAAATGGTCCGTTTTCAAATGTTTTTATTTTTGAACGTCAGTTCACATTTGTAGGTGGATCATCAGTGTTAGAGCTAAAATTAGCATGTTTAAAGTGATTTTCATGCTTCCAGGGGCCCAAAACACAAGATTTATGGAATGGTTAAAAGTGCATGAAAATGGCCAATTTACTCACTCTGAGTTCTCAAAAAGGGTTTCTTCACCCCGGGAAGTTAATTAAATACCATTTGGAGGCATTTAATGTTCGAGCAAAAACGGCTGATTTTCGACAAAAGAGATAACACCCCCCCATTACGTCATGCTTCAGAAATGTGGAAAATGGTCCGTTTTCAAATGTTTTATTTTTGAACGTCAGTTCACATTTGTAGGTGGATCATCAGTGTTAGAGCTAAAATTAGCATGTTTAAAGTGATTTTCATGCTTCCAGGGGCTCGGGAAGTTAATTAAATACCATTTGGAGGCATTTAATGTTCGAGCAAAAACGGCTGATTTTCGACAAAAGAGATAACACCCCCCCATTACGTCATGCTTCAGAAATGTGGAAAATGGTCCGTTTTCAAATGTTTTATTTTTGAACGTCAGTTCACATTTGTAGGTGGATCATCAGTGTTAGAGCTAAAATTAGCATGTTTAAAGTGATTTTCATGCTTCCAGGGGCCCAAAACACAAGATTTATGGAATGGTTAAAAGTGCATGAAAATGGCCAATTTACTCACTCTGAGTTCTCAAAAAGGGTTTCTTCACCCCGGGAAGTTAATTAAATACCATTTGGAGGCATTTAATGTTCGAGCAAAAACGGCTGATTTTCGACAAAAGAGATAACACCCCCCCATTACGTCATGCTTCAGAAATGTGGAAAATGGTCCGTTTTCAAATGTTTTATTTTTGAACGTCAGTTCACATTTGTAGGTGGATCATCAGTGTTAGAGCTAAAATTAGCATGTTTAAAGAGATTTTCATGCTTCCAGGGGCCCAAAACACAAGATTTATGGAATGGTTAAAAGTGCATGAAAATGGCCAATTTACTCACTCTGAGTTCTCAAAAAGGGTTTCTTCACCCCGGGAAGTGAAATAAATACCATTTGGAGGCATTTAATGTTCGAGCAAAAACGGCTGATTTTCGACAAAAGAGATAACACCCCCCCCCATTACGTCATGCTTCAGAAATGTGGAAAATGGTCCGTTTTCAAATGTTTTATTTTTGAACGTCAGTTCACATTTGTAGGTGGATCATCAGTGTTAGAGCTAAAATTAGCATGTTTAAAGTGATTTTCATGCTTCCAGGGGCTCGGGAAGTTAATTAAATACCATTTGGAGGCATTTAATGTTCGAGCAAAAACGGCTGATTTTCGACAAAAGAGATAACACCCCCCCATTACGTCATGCTTCAGAAATGTGGAAAATGGTCCGTTTTCAAATGTTTTTATTTTGAACGTCAGTTCACATTTGTAGGTGGATCATCAGTGTTAGAGCTAAAATTAGCATGTTTAAAGTGATTTTCATGCTTCCAGGGGCTCGGGAAGTTAATTAAATACCATTTGGAGGCATTTAATGTTCGAGCAAAAACGGCTGATTTTCGACAAAAGAGATAACACCCCCCCATTACGTCATGCTTCAGAAATGTGGAAAATGGTCAGTTTTCAAATGTTTTATTTTTGAACGTCAGTTCACATTTGTAGGTGGATCATCAGTGTTAGAGCTAAAATTAGCATGTTTAAAGTGATTTTCATGCTTCCAGGGGCCCAAAACACAAGATTTATGGAATGGTTAAAAGTGCATGAAAATGGCCAATTTACTCACTCTGAGTTCTCAAAAAGGGTTTCTTCACCCCGGGAAGTGAAATAAATACCATTTGGAGGCATTTAATGTTCGAGCAAAAACGGCTGATTTTCGACAAAAGAGATAACACCCCCCCCATTACGTCATGCTTCAGAAATGTGGAAAATGGTCCGTTTTCAAATGTTTTATTTTTGAACGTCAGTTCACATTTGTAGGTGGATCATCAGTGTTAGAGCTAAAATTAGCATGTTTAAAGTGATTTTCATGCTTCCAGGGCTCGGGAAGTTAATTAAATACCATTTGGAGGCATTTAATGTTCGAGCAAAAACGGCTGATTTTCGACAAAAGAGATAACACCCCCCCATTACGTCATGCTTCAGAAATGTGGAAAATGGTCCGTTTTCAAATGTTTTATTTTTGAACGTCAGTTCACATTTGTAGGTGGATCATCAGTGTTAGAGCTAAAATTAGCATGTTTAAAGTGATTTTCATGCTTCCAGGGGCCCAAAACACAAGATTTATGGAATGGTTAAAAGTGCATGAAAATGGCCAATTTACTCACTCTGAGTTCTCAAAAAGGGTTTCTTCACCCCGGGAAGTTAATTAAATACCATTTGGAGGCATTTAATGTTCGAGCAAAAACGGCTGATTTTCGACAAAAGAGATAACACCCCCCCATTACGTCATGCTTCAGAAATGTGGAAAATGGTCCGTTTTCAAATGTTTTATTTTTGAACGTCAGTTCACATTTGTAGGTGGATCATCAGTGTTAGAGCTAAAATTAGCATGTTTAAAGTGATTTTCATGCTTCCAGGGGCTCGGGAAGTGAAATAAATACCATTTGGAGGCATTTAATGTTCGAGCAAAAACGGCTGATTTTCGACAAAAGAGATAACACCCCCCCATTACGTCATGCTTCAGAAATGTGGAAAATGGTCCGTTTTCAAATGTTTTATTTTTGAACGTCAGTTCACATTTGTAGGTGGATCATCAGTGTTAGAGCTAAAATTAGCATGTTTAAAGTGATTTTCATGCTTCCAGGGGCTCGGGAAGTTAATTAAATACCATTTGGAGGCATTTAATGTTCGAGCAAAAACGGCTGATTTTCGACAAAAGAGATAACACCCCCCCATTACGTCATGCTTCAGAAATGTGGAAAATGGTCCGTTTTTCAAATGTTTTATTTTTGAACGTCAGTTCACATTTGTAGGTGGATCATCAGTGTTAGAGCTAAAATTAGCATGTTTAAAGTGATTTTCATGCTTCCAGGGGCCCAAAACACAAGATTTATGGAATGGTTAAAAGTGCATGAAAATGGCCAATTTACTCACTCTGAGTTCTCAAAAAGGGTTTCTTCACCCCGGGAAGTTAATTAAATACCATTTGGAGGCATTTAATGTTCGAGCAAAAACGGCTGATTTTCGACAAAAGAGATAACACCCCCCCCATTACGTCATGCTTCAGAAATGTGGAAAATGGTCCGTTTTCAAATGTTTTATTTTTGAACGTCAGTTCACATTTGTAGGTGGATCATCAGTGTTAGAGCTAAAATTAGCATGTTTAAAGTGATTTTCATGCTTCCAGGGGCTCGGGAAGTTAATTAAATACCATTTGGAGGCATTATGTTCGAGCAAAAACGGCTGATTTTCGACAAAAGAGATAACACCCCCCCATTACGTCATGCTTCAGAAATGTGGAAAATGGTCCGTTTTCAAATGTTTTATTTTTGAACGTCAGTTCACATTTGTAGGTGGATCATCAGTGTTAGAGCTAAAATTAGCATGTTTAAAGAGATTTTCATGCTTCCAGGGGCCCAAAACACAAGATTTATGGAATGGTTAAAAGTGCATGAAAATGGCCAATTTACTCACTCTGAGTTCTCAAAAAGGGTTTCTTCACCCCGGGAAGTGAAATAAATACCATTTGGAGGCATTTAATGTTCGAGCAAAAACGGCTGATTTTCGACAAAAGAGATAACACCCCCCCCATTACGTCATGCTTCAGAAATGTGGAAAATGGTCCGTTTTCAAATGTTTTATTTTTGAACGTCAGTTCACATTTGTAGGTGGATCATCAGTGTTAGAGCTAAAATTAGCATGTTTAAAGTGATTTTCATGCTTCCAGGGGCTCGGGAAGTTAATTAAATACCATTTGGAGGCATTTAATGTTCGAGCAAAAACGGCTGATTTTCGACAAAAGAGATAACACCCCCCCATTACGTCATGCTTCAGAAATGTGGAAAATGGTCCGTTTTCAAATGTTTTATTTTTGAACGTCAGTTCACATTTGTAGGTGGATCATCAGTGTTAGAGCTAAAATTAGCATGTTTAAAGTGATTTTCATGCTTCCAGGGGCTCGGGAAGTTAATTAAATACCATTTGGAGGCATTTAATGTTCGAGCAAAAACGGCTGATTTTCGACAAAAGAGATAACACCCCCCCATTACGTCATGCTTCAGAAATGTGGAAAATGGTCCGTTTTCAAATGTTTTATTTTTGAACGTCAGTTCACATTTGTAGGTGGATCATCAGTGTTAGAGCTAAAATTAGCATGTTTAAAGTGATTTTCATGCTTCCAGGGGCTCGGGAAGTTAATTAAATACCATTTGGAGGCATTTAAATGTTCGAGCAAAAACGGCTGATTTTCGACAAAAGAGATAACACCCCCCCATTACGTCATGCTTCAGAAATGTGGAAAATGGTCCGTTTTCAAATGTTTTATTTTTGAACGTCAGTTCACATTTGTAGGTGGATCATCAGTGTTAGAGCTAAAATTAGCATGTTTAAAGTGATTTTCATGCTTCCAGGGGCTCGGGAAGTTAATTAAATACCATTTGGAGGCATTTAATGTTCGAGCAAAAACGGCTGATTTTCGACAAAAGAGATAACACCCCCCCATTACGTCATGCTTCAGAAATGTGGAAAATGGTCCGTTTTCAAATGTTTTATTTTTGAACGTCAGTTCACATTTGTAGGTGGATCATCAGTGTTAGAGCTAAAATTAGCATGTTTAAAGTGATTTTCATGCTTCCAGGGGCCCAAAACACAAGATTTATGGAATGGTTAAAAGTGCATGAAAATGGCCAATTTACTCACTCTGAGTTCTCAAAAAGGGTTTCTTCACCCCGGGAAGTTAATTAAATACCATTTGGAGGCATTTAATGTTCGAGCAAAAACGGCTGATTTTCGACAAAAGAGATAACACCCCCCCATTACGTCATGCTTCAGAAATGTGGAAAATGGTCCGTTTTCAAATGTTTTATTTTTGAACGTCAGTTCACATTTGTAGGTGGATCATCAGTGTTAGAGCTAAAATTAGCATGTTTAAAGTGATTTTCATGCTTCCAGGGGCTCGGGAAGTTAATTAAATACCATTTGGAGGCATTTAATGTTCGAGCAAAAACGGCTGATTTTCGACAAAAGAGATAACACCCCCCCATTACGTCATGCTTCAGAAATGTGGAAAATGGTCCGTTTTCAAATGTTTTATTTTTGAACGTCAGTTCACATTTGTAGGTGGATCATCAGTGTTAGAGCTAAAATTAGCATGTTTAAAGAGATTTTCATGCTTCCAGGGGCCCAAAACACAAGATTTATGGAATGGTTAAAAGTGCATGAAAATGGCCAATTTACTCACTCTGAGTTCTCAAAAAGGGTTTCTTCACCCCGGGAAGTGAAATAAATACCATTTGGAGGCATTTAATGTTCGAGCAAAAACGGCTGATTTTCGACAAAAGAGATAACACCCCCCCCATTACGTCATGCTTCAGAAATGTGGAAAATGGTCCGTTTTCAAATGTTTTATTTTTGAACGTCAGTTCACATTTGTAGGTGGATCATCAGTGTTAGAGCTAAAATTAGCATGTTTAAAGTGATTTTCATGCTTCCAGGGGCTCGGGAAGTTAATTAAATACCATTTGGAGGCATTTAATGTTCGAGCAAAAACGGCTGATTTTCGACAAAAGAGATAACACCCCCCCATTACGTCATGCTTCAGAAATGTGGAAAATGGTCCGTTTTCAAATGTTTTATTTTTGAACGTCAGTTCACATTTGTAGGTGGATCATCAGTGTTAGAGCTAAAATTAGCATGTTTAAAGTGATTTTCATGCTTCCAGGGGCTCGGGAAGTTAATTAAATATCATTTGGAGGCATTTAATGTTCGAGCAAAAACGGCTGATTTTCGACAAAAGAGATAACACCCCCCCATTACGTCATGCTTCAGAAATGTGGAAAATGGTCCGTTTTCAAATGTTTTATTTTTGAACGTCAGTTCACATTTGTAGGTGGATCATCAGTGTTAGAGCTAAAATTAGCATGTTTAAAGTGATTTTCATGCTTCCAGGGGCCCAAAACACAAGATTTATGGAATGGTTAAAAGTGCATGAAAATGGCCAATTTACTCACTCTGAGTTCTCAAAAAGGGTTTCTTCACCCCGGGAAGTGAAATAAATACCATTTGGAGGCATTTAATGTTCGAGCAAAAACAGCTGATTTTCGACAAAAGAGATAACACCCCCCCCATTACGTCGTGCTTCAGAAATGTGGAAAATGGTCCGTTTTCAAATGTTTTATTTTTGAACGTCAGTTCACATTTGTAGGTGGATCATCAGTGTTAGAGCTAAAATTAGCATGTTTAAAGTGATTTTCATGCTTCCAGGGGCTCGGGAAGTTAATTAAATACCATTTGGAGGCATTTAATGTTCGAGCAAAAACGGCTGATTTTCGACAAAAGAGATAACACCCCCCCATTACGTCATGCTTCAGAAATGTGGAAAATGGTCCGTTTTCAAATGTTTTATTTTTGAACGTCAGTTCACATTTGTAGGTGGATCATCAGTGTTAGAGCTAAAATTAGCATGTTTAAAGTGATTTTCATGCTTCCAGGGGCCCAAAACACAAGATTTATGGAATGGTTAAAAGTGCATGAAAATGGCCAATTTACTCACTCTGAGTTCTCAAAAAGGGTTTCTTCACCCCGGGAAGTTAATTAAATACCATTTGGAGGCATTTAATGTTCGAGCAAAAACGGCTGATTTTCGACAAAAGAGATAACACCCCCCCATTACGTCATGCTTCAGAAATGTGGAAAATGGTCCGTTTTCAAATGTTTTATTTTTGAACGTCAGTTCACATTTGTAGGTGGATCATCAGTGTTAGAGCTAAAATTAGCATGTTTAAAGTGATTTTCATGCTTCCAGGGGCTCGGGAAGTGAAATAAATACCATTTGGAGGCATTTAATGTTCGAGCAAAAACGGCTGATTTTCGACAAAAGAGATAACACCCCCCCATTACGTCATGCTTCAGAAATGTGGAAAATGGTCCGTTTTCAAATGTTTTATTTTTGAACGTCAGTTCACATTTGTAGGTGGATCATCAGTGTTAGAGCTAAAATTAGCATGTTTAAAGTGATTTTCATGCTTCCAGGGGCTCGGGAAGTTAATTAAATACCATTTGGAGGCATTTAATGTTCGAGCAAAAACGGCTGATTTTCGACAAAAGAGATAACACCCCCCCATTACGTCATGCTTCAGAAATGTGGAAAATGGTCCGTTTTCAAATGTTTTATTTTTGAACGTCAGTTCACATTTGTAGGTGGATCATCAGTGTTAGAGCTAAAATTAGCATGTTTAAAGTGATTTTCATGCTTCCAGGGGCCCAAAACACAAGATTAATGGAATGGTTAAAAGTGCATGAAAATGGCCAATTTACTCACTCTGAGTTCTCAAAAAGGGTTTCTTCACCCCGGGAAGTGAAATAAATACCATTTGGAGGCATTTAATGTTCGAGCAAAAACGGCTGATTTTCGACAAAAGAGATAACACCCCCCCATTACGTCATGCTTCAGAAATGTGGAAAATGGTCCGTTTTCAAATGTTTTATTTTTGAACGTCAGTTCACATTTGTAGGTGGATCATCAGTGTTAGAGCTAAAATTAGCATGTTTAAAGTGATTTTCATGCTTCCAGGGGCTCGGGAAGTTAATTAAATACCATTTGGAGGCATTTAATGTTCGAGCAAAAACGGCTGATTTTCGACAAAAGAGATAACACCCCCCCATTACGTCATGCTTCAGAAATGTGGAAAATGGTCCGTTTTCAAATGTTTTATTTTTGAACGTCAGTTCACATTTGTAGGTGGATCATCAGTGTTAGAGCTAAAATTAGCATGTTTAAAGTGATTTTCATGCTTCCAGGGGCTCGGGAAGTGAAATAAATACCATTTGGAGGCATTTAATGTTCGAGCAAAAACGGCTGATTTTCGACAAAAGAGATAACACCCCCCCATTACGTCATGCTTCAGAAATGTGGAAAATGGTCTGTTTTCAAATGTTTTATTTTTGAACGTCAGTTCACATTTGTAGGTGGATCATCAGTGTTAGAGCTAAAATTAGCATGTTTAAAGTGATTTTCATGCTTTCAGGGGCCCAAAACACAAGATTTATGGAATGGTTAAAAGTGCATGAAAATGGCCAATTTACTCACTCTGAGTTCTCAAAAAGGGTTTCTTCACCCCGGGAAGTTAATTAAATACCATTTGGAGGCATTTCATGTTCGAGCAAAAACGGCTGATTTTCGACAAAAGAGATAACACCCCCCCATTACGTCATGCTTCAGAAATGTGGAAAATGGTCCGTTTTCAAATGTTTTATTTTTGAACGTCAGTTCACATTTGTAGGTGGATCATCAGTGTTAGAGCTAAAATTAGCATGTTTAAAGTGATTTTTATGCTTCCAGGGGCTCGGGAAGTTAATTAAATACCATTTGGAGGCATTTAATGTTCGAGCAAAAACGGCTGATTTTCGACAAAAGAGATAACACCCCCCCATTACGTCATGCTTCAGAAATGTGGAAAATGGTCCGTTTTCAAATGTTTTATTTTTGAACGTCAGTTCACATTTGTAGGTGGATCATCAGTGTTAGAGCTAAAATTAGCATGTTTAAAGTGATTTTCATGCTTCCAGGGGCCCAAAACACAAGATTTATGGAATGGTTAAAAGTGCATGAAAATGGCCAATTTACTCACTCTGAGTTCTCAAAAAGGGTTTCTTCACCCCGGGAAGTTAATTAAATACCATTTGGAGGCATTTAATGTTCGAGCAAAAACGGCTGATTTTCGACAAAAGAGATAACACCCCCCCATTACGTCATGCTTCAGAAATGTGGAAAATGGTCCGTTTTCAAATGTTTTATTTTTGAACGTCAGTTCACATTTGTAGGTGGATCATCAGTGTTAGAGCTAAAATTAGCATGTTTAAAGTGATTTTCATGCTTCCAGGGGCTCGGGAAGTTAATTAAATACCATTTGGAGGCATTTAATGTTCGAGCAAAAACGGCTGATTTTCGACAAAAGAGATAACACCCCCCCATTACGTCATGCTTCAGAAATGTGGAAAATGGTCCGTTTTCAAATGTTTTATTTTTGAACGTCAGTTCACATTTGTAGGTGGATCATCAGTGTTAGAGCTAAAATTAGCATGTTTAAAGTGATTTTCATGCTTCCAGGGGCCCAAAACACAAGATTTATGGAATGGTTAAAAGTGCATGAAAATGGCCAATTTACTCACTCTGAGTTCTCAAAAAGGGTTTCTTCACCCCGGGAAGTGAAATAAATACCATTTGGAGGCATTTAATGTTCGAGCAAAAACGGCTGATTTTCGACAAAAGAGATAACACCCCCCCCATTACGTCATGCTTCAGAAATGTGGAAAATGGTCCGTTTTCAAATGTTTTATTTTTGAACGTCAGTTCACATTTGTAGGTGGATCATCAGTGTTAGAGCTAAAATTAGCATGTTTAAAGTGATTTTCATGCTTCCAGGGGCTCGGGAAGTTAATTAAATACCATTTGGAGGCATTTAATGTTCGAGCAAAAACGGCTGATTTTCGACAAAAGAGATAACACCCCCCCATTACGTCATGCTTCAGAAATGTGGAAAATGGTCCGTTTTCAAATGTTTTATTTTTGAACGTCAGTTCACATTTGTAGGTGGATCATCAGTGTTAGAGCTAAAATTAGCATGTTTAAAGTGATTTTCATGCTTCCAGGGGCTAGGGAAGTTAATTAAATACCATTTGGAGGCATTTAATGTTCGAGCAAAAACGGCTGATTTTCGACAAAAGAGATAACACCCCCCCATTACGTCATGCTTCAGAAATGTGGAAAATGGTCCGTTTTCAAATGTTTTATTTTTGAACGTCAGTTCACATTTGTAGGTGGATCATCAGTGTTAGAGCTAAAATTAGCATGTTTAAAGTGATTTTCATGCTTCCAGGGGCCCAAAACACAAGATTTATGGAATGGTTAAAAGTGCATGAAAATGGCCAATTTACTCACTCTGAGTTCTCAAAAAGGGTTTCTTCACCCCGGGAAGTGAAATAAATACCATTTGGAGGCATTTAATGTTCGAGCAAAAACGGCTGATTTTCGACAAAAGAGATAACACCCCCCCATTACGTCATGCTTCAGAAATGTGGAAAATGGTCCGTTTTCAAATGTTTTATTTTTGAACGTCAGTTCACATTTGTAGGTGGATCATCAGTGTTAGAGCTAAAATTAGCATGTTTAAAGTGATTTTCATGCTTCCAGGGCTCGGGAAGTTAATTAAATACCATTTGGAGGCATTTAATGTTCGAGCAAAAACGGCTGATTTTCGACAAAAGAGATAACACCCCCCCCATTACGTCATGCTTCAGAAATGTGGAAAATGGTCCGTTTTCAAATGTTTTATTTTTGAACGTCAGTTCACATTTGTAGGTGGATCATCAGTGTTAGAGCTAAAATTAGCATGTTTAAAGTGATTTTCATGCTTCCAGGGGCCCAAAACACAAGATTTATGGAATGGTTAAAAGTGCATGAAAATGGCCAATTTACTCACTCTGAGTTCTCAAAAAGGGTTTCTTCACCCCGGGAAGTTAATTAAATACCATTTGGAGGCATTTAATGTTCGAGCAAAAACGGCTGATTTTCGACAAAAGAGATAACACCCCCCCATTACGTCATGCTTCAGAAATGTGGAAAATGGTCCGTATTCAAATGTTTTATTTTTGAACGTCAGTTCACATTTGTAGGTGGATCATCAGTGTTAGAGCTAAAATTAGCATGTTTAAAGTGATTTTCATGCTTCCAGGGGCTCGGGAAGTTAATTAAATACCATTTGGAGGCATTTAATGTTCGAGCAAAAACGGCTGATTTTCGACAAAAGAGATAACACCCCCCCATTACGTCATGCTTCAGAAATGTGGAAAATGGTCCGTTTTCAAATGTTTTATTTTTGAACGTCAGTTCACATTTGTAGGTGGATCATCAGTGTTAGAGCTAAAATTAGCATGTTTAAAGTGATTTTCATGCTTCCAGGGGCTCGGGAAGTTAATTAAATACCATTTGGAGGCATTTAATGTTCGAGCAAAAACGGCTGATTTTCGACAAAAGAGATAACACCCCCCCATTACGTCATGCTTCAGAAATGTGGAAAATGGTCCGTTTTTCAAATGTTTTATTTTTGAACGTCAGTTCACATTTGTAGGTGGATCATCAGTGTTAGAGCTAAAATTAGCATGTTTAAAGTGATTTTCATGCTTCCAGGGGCTCGGGAAGTGAAATAAATACCATTTGGAGGCATTTAATGTTCGAGCAAAAACGGCTGATTTTCGACAAAAGAGATAACACCCCCCCATTACGTCATGCTTCAGAAATGTGGAAAATGGTCCGTTTTCAAATGTTTTATTTTTGAACGTCAGTTCACATTTGTAGGTGGATCATCAGTGTTAGAGCTAAAATTAGCATGTTTAAAGTGATTTTCATGCTTCCAGGGGCCCAAAACACAAGATTTATGGAATGGTTAAAAGTGCATGAAAATGGCCAATTTACTCACTCTGAGTTCTCAAAAAGGGTTTCTTCACCCCGGGAAGTTAATTAAATACCATTTGGAGGCATTTAATGTTCGAGCAAAAACGGCTGATTTTCGACAAAAGAGATAACACCCCCCCATTACGTCATGCTTCAGAAATGTGGAAAATGGTCCGTTTTCAAATGTTTTATTTTTGAACGTCAGTTCACATTTGTAGGTGGATCATCAGTGTTAGAGCTAAAATTAGCATGTTTAAAGTGATTTTCATGCTTCCAGGGGCTCGGGAAGTTAATTAAATACCATTTGGAGGCATTTAATGTTCGAGCAAAAACGGCTGATTTTCGACAAAAGAGATAACACCCCCCCATTACGTCATGCTTCAGAAATGTGGAAAATGGTCCGTTTTCAAATGTTTTGTTTTTGAACGTCAGTTCACATTTGTAGGTGGATCATCAGTGTTAGAGCTAAAATTAGCATGTTTAAAGTGATTTTCATGCTTCCAGGGGCTCAAAACACAAGATTAATGGAATGGTTAAAAGTGCATGAAAATGGCCAATTTACTCACTCTGAGTTCTCAAAAAGGGTTTCTTCACCCCGGGAAGTGAAATAAATACCATTTGGAGGCATTTAATGTTCGAGCAAAAACGGCTGATTTTCGACAAAAGAGATAACACCCCCCCATTACGTCATGCTTCAGAAATGTGGAAAATGGTCCGTTTTCAAATGTTTTATTTTTGAACGTCAGTTCACATTTGTAGGTGGATCATCAGTGTTAGAGCTAAAATTAGCATGTTTAAAGTGATTTTCATGCTTCCAGGGGCTCGGGAAGTTAATTAAATACCATTTGGAGGCATTTAATGTTCGAGCAAAAACGGCTGATTTTCGACAAAAGAGATAACACCCCCCCATTACGTCATGCTTCAGAAATGTGGAAAATGGTCCGTTTTCAAATGTTTTATTTTTAAACGTCAGTTCACATTTGTAGGTGGATCATCAGTGTTAGAGCTAAAATTAGCATGTTTAAAGTGATTTTCATGCTTCCAGGGGCCCAAAACACAAGATTTATGGAATGGTTAAAAGTGCATGAAAATGGCCAATTTACTCACTCTGAGTTCTCAAAAAGGGTTTCTTCACCCCGGGAAGTTAATTAAATACCATTTGGAGGCATTTAATGTTCGAGCAAAAACGGCTGATTTTCGACAAAAGAGATAACACCCCCCCATTACGTCATGCTTCAGAAATGTGGAAAATGGTCCGTTTTCAAATGTTTTATTTTTGAACGTCAGTTCACATTTGTAGGTGGATCATCAGTGTTAGAGCTAAAATTAGCATGTTTAAAGTGATTTTCATGCTTCCAGGGGCTCGGGAAGTTAATTAAATACCATTTGGAGGCATTTAATGTTCGAGCAAAAACGGCTGATTTTCGACAAAAGAGATAACACCCCCCCATTACGTCATGCTTCAGAAATGTGGAAAATGGTCCGTTTTCAAATGTTTTATTTTTGAACGTCAGTTCACATTTGTAGGTGGATCATCAGTGTTAGAGCTAAAATTAGCATGTTTAAAGTAATTTTCATGCTTCCAGGGGCTCGGGAAGTGAAATAAATACCATTTGGAGGCATTTAATGTTCGAGCAAAAACGGCTGATTTTCGACAAAAGAGATAACACCCCCCCATTACGTCATGCTTCAGAAATGTGGAAAATGGTCCGTTTTCAAATGTTTTATTTTTGAACGTCAGTTCACATTTGTAGGTGGATCATCAGTGTTAGAGCTAAAATTAGCATGTTTAAAGTGATTTTCATGCTTCCAGGGGCCCAAAACACAAGATTTATGGAATGGTTAAAAGTGCATGAAAATGGCCAATTTACTCACTCTGAGTTCTCAAAAAGGGTTTCTTCACCCCGGGAAGTTAATTAAATACCATTTGGAGGCATTTAATGTTCGAGCAAAAACGGCTGATTTTCGACAAAAGAGATAACACCCCCCCATTACGTCATGCTTCAGAAATGTGGAAAATGGTCCGTTTTCAAATGTTTTATTTTTGAACGTCAGTTCACATTTGTAGGTGGATCATCAGTGTTAGAGCTAAAATTAGCATGTTTAAAGTGATTTTTATGCTTCCAGGGGCTCGGGAAGTTAATTAAATACCATTTGGAGGCATTTAATGTTCGAGCAAAAACGGCTGATTTTCGACAAAAGAGATAACACCCCCCCATTACGTCATGCTTCAGAAATGTGGAAAATGGTCCGTTTTCAAATGTTTTATTTTTGAACGTCAGTTCACATTTGTAGGTGGATCATCAGTGTTAGAGCTAAAATTAGCATGTTTAAAGTGATTTTCATGCTTCCAGGGGCCCAAAACACAAGATTAATGGAATGGTTAAAAGTGCATGAAAATGGCCAATTTACTCACTCTGAGTTCTCAAAAAGGGTTTCTTCACCCCGGGAAGTGAAATAAATACCATTTGGAGGCATTTAATGTTCGAGCAAAACGGCTGATTTTCGACAAAAGAGATAACACCCCCCCATTACGTCATGCTTCAGAAATGTGGAAAATGGTCCGTTTTCAAATGTTTTATTTTTGAACGTCAGTTCACATTTGTAGGTGGATCATCAGTGTTAGAGCTAAAATTAGCATGTTTAAAGTGATTTTCATGCTTCCAGGGGCTCGGGAAGTTAATTAAATACCATTTGGAGGCATTTAATGTTCGAGCAAAAACGGCTGATTTTCGACAAAAGAGATAACACCCCCCCATTATGTCATGCTTCAGAAATGTGGAAAATGGTCCGTTTTCAAATGTTTTATTTTTGAACGTCAGTTCACATTTGTAGGTGGATCATCAGTGTTAGAGCTAAAATTAGCATGTTTAAAGTGATTTTCATGCTTCCAGGGGCCCAAAACACAAGATTTATGGAATGGTTAAAAGTGCATGAAAATGGCCAATTTACTCACTCTGAGTTCTCAAAAAGGGTTTCTTCCCCCCCGGAAGTTAATTAAATACCATTTGGAGGCATTTAATGTTCGAGCAAAAACGGCTGATTTTCGACAAAAGAGATAACACCCCCCCATTACGTCATGCTTCAGAAATGTGGAAAATGGTCCGTTTTCAAATGTTTTATTTTTGAACGTCAGTTCACATTTGTAGGTGGATCATCAGTGTTAGAGCTAAAATTAGCATGTTTAAAGTGATTTTCATGCTTCCAGGGGCTCGGGAAGTTAATTAAATACCATTTGGAGGCATTTAATGTTCGAGCAAAAACGGCTGATTTTCGACAAAAGAGATAACACCCCCCCATTACGTCATGCTTCAGAAATGTGGAAAATGGTCCGTTTTCAAATGTTTTATTTTTGAACGTCAGTTCACATTTGTAGGTGGATCATCAGTGTTAGAGCTAAAATTAGCATGTTTAAAGTGATTTTCATGCTTCCAGGGGCTCGGGAAGTGAAATAAATACCATTTGGAGGCATTTAATGTTCGAGCAAAAACGGCTGATTTTCGACAAAAGAGATAACACCCCCCCATTACGTCATGCTTCAGAAATGTGGAAAATGGTCCGTTTTCAAATGTTTTATTTTTGAACGTCAGTTCACATTTGTAGGTGGATCATCAGTGTTAGAGCTAAAATTAGCATGTTTAAAGTGATTTTCATGCTTCCAGGGGCCCAAAACACAAGATTTATGGAATGGTTAAAAGTGCATGAAAATGGCCAATTTACTCACTCTGAGTTCTCAAAAAGGGTTTCTTCACCCCGGGAAGTTAATTAAATACCATTTGGAGGCATTTAATGTTCGAGCAAAACGGCTGATTTTCGACAAAAGAGATAACACCCCCCATTACGTCATGCTTCAGAAATGTGGAAAATGGTCCGTTTTCAAATGTTTTATTTTTGAACGTCAGTTCACATTTGTAGGTGGATCATCAGTGTTAGAGCTAAAATTAGCATGTTTAAAGTGATTTTCATGCTTCCAGGGGCTCGGGAAGTTAATTAAATACCATTTGGAGGCATTTAATGTTTGAGCAAAAACGGCTGATTTTCGACAAAAGAGATAACACCCCCCATTACGTCATGCTTCAGAAATGTGGAAAATGGTCCGTTTTCAAATGTTTTATTTTTGAACGTCAGTTCACATTTGTAGGTGGATCATCAGTGTTAGAGCTAAAATTAGCATGTTTAAAGTGATTTTCATGCTTCCAGGGGCCCAAAACACAAGATTAATGGAATGGTTAAAAGTGCATGAAAATGGCCAATTTACTCACTCTGAGTTCTCAAAAAGGGTTTCTTCACCCCGGGAAGTGAAATAAATACCATTTGGAGGCATTTAATGTTCGAGCAAAAACGGCTGATTTTCGACAAAAGAGATAACACCCCCCCATTACGTCATGCTTCAGAAATGTGGAAAATGGTCCGTTTTCAAATGTTTTATTTTTGAACGTCAGTTCACATTTGTAGGTGGATCATCAGTGTTAGAGCTAAAATTAGCATGTTTAAAGTGATTTTCATGCTTCCAGGGGCTCGGGAAGTTAATTAAATACCATTTGGAGGCATTTAATGTTTGAGCAAAAACGGCTGATTTTCGACAAAAGAGATAACACCCCCCCATTACGTCATGCTTCAGAAATGTGGAAAATGGTCCGTTTTCAAATGTTTTATTTTTGAACGTCAGTTCACATTTGTAGGTGGATCATCAGTGTTAGAGCTAAAATTAGCATGTTTAAAGTGATTTTCATGCTTCCAGGGGCCCAAAACACAAGATTAATGGAATGGTTAAAAGTGCATGAAAATGGCCAATTTACTCACTCTGAGTTCTCAAAAAGGGTTTCTTCACCCCGGGAAGTGAAATAAATACCATTTGGAGGCATTTAATGTTCGAGCAAAAACGGCTGATTTTCGACAAAAGAGATAACACCCCCCCATTACGTCATGCTTCAGAAATGTGGAAAATGGTCCGTTTTCAAATGTTTTATTTTTGAACGTTAGTTCACATTTGTAGGTGGATCATCAGTGTTAGAGCTAAAATTAGCATGTTTAAAGTGATTTTCATGCTTCCAGGGGCTCGGGAAGTTAATTAAATACCATTTGGAGGCATTTAATGTTCGAGCAAAAACGGCTGATTTTCGACAAAAGAGATAACACCCCCCCATTACGTCATGCTTCAGAAATGTGGAAAATGGTCCGTTTTCAAATGTTTTATTTTTGAAAGTCAGTTCACATTTGTAAGTGGATCATCAGTGTTAGAGCTAAAATTAGCATGTTTAAAGTGATTTTCATGCTTCCAGGGGCCCAAAACACAAGATTTATGGAATGGTTAAAAGTGCATGAAAATGGCCAATTTACTCACTCTGAGTTCTCAAAAAGGGTTTCTTCACCCCGGGAAGTTAATTAAATACCATTTGGAGGCATTTAATGTTCGAGCAAAAACGGCTGATTTTCGACAAAAGAGATAACACCCCCCCAATACGTCATGCTTCCGAAATGTGGAAAATGGTCCGTTTTCAAATGTTTTATTTTTGAACGTCAGTTCACATTTGTAGGTGGATCATCAGTGTTAGAGCTAAAATTAGCATGTTTAAAGTGATTTTCATGCTTCCAGGGGCTCGGGAAGTGAAATAAATACCATTTGGAGGCATTTAATGTTCGAGCAAAAACGGCTGATTTTCGACAAAAGAGATAACACCCCCCCCATTACGTCATGCTTCAGAAATGTGGAAAATGGTCCGTTTTCAAATGTTTTATTTTTGAACGTCAGTTCACATTTGTAGGTGGATCATCAGTGTTAGAGCTAAAATTAGCATGTTTAAAGTGATTTTCATGCTTCCAGGGGCCCAAAACACAAGATTTATGGAATGGTTAAAAGTGCATGAAAATGGCCAATTTACTCACTCTGAGTTCTCAAAAAGGGTTTCTTCACCCCGGGAAGTTAATTAAATACCATTTGGAGGCATTTAATGTTCGAGCAAAAACGGCTGATTTTCGACAAAAGAGATAACACCCCCCCATTACGTCATGCTTCAGAAATGTGGAAAATGGTCCGTTTTCAAATGTTTTATTTTTGAACGTCAGTTCACATTTGTAGGTGGATCATCAGTGTTAGAGCTAAAATTAGCATGTTTAAAGTGATTTTCATGCTTCCAGGGGCTCGGGAAGTTAATTAAATACCATTTGGAGGCATTTAATGTTCGAGCAAAAACGGCTGATTTTCGACAAAAGAGATAACACCCCCCCATTACGTCATGCTTCAGAAATGTGGAAAATGGTCCGTTTTCAAATGTTTTTATTTTTGAACGTCAGTTCACATTTGTAGGTGGATCATCAGTGTTAGAGCTAAAATTAGCATGTTTAAAGTGATTTTCATGCTTCCAGGGCCCAAAACACAAGATTTATGGAATGGTTAAAAGTGCATGAAAATGGCCAATTTACTCACTCTGAGTTCTCAAAAAGGGTTTCTTCACCCCGGGAAGTGAAATAAATACCATTTGGAGGCATTTAATGTTCGAGCAAAAACTGCTGATTTTCGACAAAAGAGATAACACCCCCCCCCATTACGTCATGCTTCAGAAATGTGGAAAATGGTCCGTTTTCAAATGTTTTATTTTTGAACGTCAGTTCACATTTGTAGGTGGATCATCAGTGTTAGAGCTAAAATTAGCATGTTTAAAGTGATTTTCATGCTTCCAGGGGCTCGGGAAGTTAATTAAATACCATTTGGAGGCATTTAATGTTCGAGCAAAAACGGCTGATTTTCGACAAAAGAGATAACACCCCCCCATTACGTCATGCTTCAGAAATGTGGAAAATGGTCCGTTTTCAAATGTTTTATTTTTGAACGTCAGTTCACATTTGTAGGTGGATCATCAGTGTTAGAGCTAAAATTAGCATGTTTAAAGTGATTTTCATGCTTCCAGGGGCTCGGGAAGTTAATTAAATACCATTTGGAGGCATTTAATGTTCGAGCAAAAACGGCTGATTTTCGACAAAAGAGATAACACCCCCCCATTACGTCATGCTTCAGAAATGTGGAAAATGGTCCGTTTTCAAATGTTTTATTTTTGAACGTCAGTTCACATTTGTAGGTGGATCATCAGTGTTAGAGCTAAAATTAGCATGTTTAAAGTGATTTTCATGCTTCCAGGGGCCCAAAACACAAGATTTATGGAATGGTTAAAAGTGCATGAAAATGGCCAATTTACTCACTCTGAGTTCTCAAAAAGGGTTTCTTCACCCCGGGAAGTGAAATAAATACCATTTGGAGGCATTTAATGTTCGAGCAAAAACGGCTGATTTTCGACAAAAGAGATAACACCCCCCCATTACGTCATGCTTCAGAAATGTGGAAAATGGTCCGTTTTCAAATGTTTTATTTTTGAACGTCAGTTCACATTTGTAGGTGGATCATCAGTGTTAGAGCTAAAATTAGCATGTTTAAAGTGATTTTCATGCTTCCAGGGGCTCGGGAAGTTAATTAAATACCATTTGGAGGCATTTAATGTTCGAGCAAAAACGGCTGATTTTCGACAAAAGAGATAACACCCCCCCCCATTACGTCATGCTTCAGAAATGTGGAAAATGGTCCGTTTTCAAATGTTTTATTTTTGAACGTCAGTTCACATTTGTAGGTGGATCATCAGTGTTAGAGCTAAAATTAG
This sequence comes from Lissotriton vulgaris, assembly GCF_964263255.1. Taxonomy (NCBI): domain Eukaryota; kingdom Metazoa; phylum Chordata; class Amphibia; order Caudata; family Salamandridae; genus Lissotriton; species Lissotriton vulgaris. The sequence continues at coordinate 1,092 of NW_028245771.1, read as the reverse complement.
CATGTTTAAAGTGATTTTCATGCTTCCAGGGGCCCAAAACACAAGATTTATGGAATGGTTAAAAGTGCATGAAAATGGCCAATTTACTCACTCTGAGTTCTCAAAAAGGGTTTCTTCACCCCGGGAAGTTAATTAAATACCATTTGGAGGCATTTAATGTTCGAGCAAAAACGGCTGATTTTCGACAAAAGAGATAACACCCCCCCATTACGTCATGCTTCAGAAATGTGGAAAATGGTCCGTATTCAAATGTTTTATTTTTGAACGTCAGTTCACATTTGTAGGTGGATCATCAGTGTTAGAGCTAAAATTAGCATGTTTAAAGTGATTTTCATGCTTCCAGGGGCTCGGGAAGTTAATTAAATACCATTTGGAGGCATTTAATGTTCGAGCAAAAACGGCTGATTTTCGACAAAAGAGATAACACCCCCCCATTACGTCATGCTTCAGAAATGTGGAAAATGGTCCGTTTTCAAATGTTTTATTTTTGAACGTCAGTTCACATTTGTAGGTGGATCATCAGTGTTGGAGCTAAAATTAGCATGTTTAAAGTGATTTTCATGCTTCCAGGGGCTCAAGATTAAGGGAAGTTAATTAAATACCATTTGGAGGCATTTAATGTTCGAGCAAAAACGGCTGATTTTCGACAAAAGAGATAACACCCCCCCATTACGTCATGCTTCAGAAATGTGGAAAATGGTCCGTTTTCAAATGTTTTATTTTTGAACGTCAGTTCACATTTGTAGGTGGATCATCAGTGTTAGAGCTAAAATTAGCATGTTTAAAGTAATTTTCATGCTTCCAGGGGCTCGGGAAGTGAAATAAATACCATTTGGAGGCATTTAATGTTCGAGCAAAAACGGCTGATTTTCGACAAAAGAGATAACACCCCCCCATTACGTCATGCTTCAGAAATGTGGAAAATGGTCCGTTTTCAAATGTTTTATTTTTGAACGTCAGTTCACATTTGTAGGTGGATCATCAGTGTTAGAGCTAAAATTAGCATGTTTAAAGTGATTTTCATGCTTCCAGGGGCCCAAAACACAAGATTTATGGAATGGTTAAAAGTGCATGAAAATGGCCAATTTACTC